>NC_026003.2:17703757-17741965 GCF_000442705.2 Elaeis guineensis
TCCACCACCACAACATGGAGAGCAACCAGTACAACGGAACAATATTTCAGAATTTAAAAAGCTTGCTCCTCCAGCTTTTAAGGGACTACTGAACCTTTGGAGGCTGACAACTGGATAATGGAGATGGAGAAGGCTTTCGCTGTCCAAGAGTGTCTTGATGAAGAAAAGATTCGATATGCAGCTTATTTACTACAAGGAGAAGCATACAACTGGTGTCAGCGACTACAGCGCAAGCATGAACAAGATGGCGAAATACTTACCTGGGAAAGATTTCGGATTGCATTCTATGATCAGTATTTTTCTCGGAGTATAAAGATCCAGAAAGAGCAAGAGTTTATTTATTTGAAGCAAAAGGGTATGAGTGTGACTGAATATGAAGCAAAATTTACAGAGTTAGCAAAATTTGCTCCGAGATTAGTGGATGGTGAGCAAGAACGTGTTCACAAGTTTGAGATGGGACTGAGAACTAAAATTCGAAAACAAGTGGTTCCATATGAATTGACAACTTATGCAGATGTGGTAAACAAAACACTGATAATTGAAAGAGAAGTCAATGAAGAACGCATGGAAAGGGAAAGAAAGCAAAGAAAGAGAGTACAATCAAATGATATACAAGGGCAGATAATAAAAACATCAAAAGATCAGCTAAGGGAAAGTAGACAATAAGACTCAACAGATTGATGGTGAGCCGTGCTCCAGATGTGGCAAAAATCATGCAGACAAGGATTGCTATTGGAATACAGGTGCTTGTTTCAAATGTGGTCAGATGAATCATAAAATTGCTAGCTGTCCGCTAAATACTGAAAATCAAGCTGGCAAAAGAACTCCTGAAGGACAACATAAGGGTGGCGGACAGATTTCAAAAACTCAGGGAAGAGTTTATGCGCTTTCTCAACAGAATCCACAGGCTTCCAATACAATAGTGACAGGTATGAAAATTTCGAGGACGAAATTTCTTTTTAGGGGTGAAGAATGTTATAGCCCAAAATCAGCCCATCTTAGCCGAGGCCATGTAGGAATCCCAGCTGACCTAGCCCAAAAAAAAAAAAAGGGGATCAAACCGGGAAGAAGACTCCCGGTAGGAGTCTTCTTCTCCGATGAGTCCCGGGCAAATTAGGACTCCTAGGACCCCTCGGAGTCCTAGGGATCTCTATAAGAAGACCCTCACCCTTGAGACCGAAGATCGGCCTCCTCCCTCTCTCTTTCTCTCCGTTTTTCTCAATCGAAGCCGCGGATATCGTTCGGGTTCTCGCCGTGATTGCACGCCGGCGAGGTCACCGGTGGTCAAGGTAAGTTTCCCTCTTCTTCCCTCTTTCTTCTCCTTCCTCCCCGTGCATTGTGCACGGCTGCCGGTGACGAAAGTCGTCGATTTTCGATCGGGAAAGTGACCCTGTTTTTGAGCTTTTTCTTTGGATTTTTTTCCCGGCGATCGGAATTGATCGCCGGCCATGTCTCCTCCGTGACCGGGGGAGTGGCCCCCGTCGGCCGCCGGCCTCCGCCGCGGCGGCCATGGCCCGATCGACCGATCAAGGCCGGAGGACCAAGGGTCCCCTGTTCCGGCACGGGAAGAACCAAAAAAAAGAAGAAAAGAAGAAAAAGAAGGAAAGAAAAGAAGAAAAAGAAAAGAGAAAGAAGGAAAAAGAGAAAAAGGAAAGGAAAGAAAAAAAAAAGAAGAAAAAGAAGAAAAAGAAAAGAAGAAAAATAAAAGAAAAGAAAAGAAAATAATAATAATAATAATAAAAATATATATATATATTTATATATATATATATTTATATATATATATATAAGTAAGTAAATAAATAAATAAATAAATAAAAAATTTAAATTGATGAGAGAGAGAGTTTCTCTCTCTTCTTTCAGTCTGAACCCTGACTTTCTCTCTCTGGAATTGAACTTTCTCTCTCTACTTTCTCTCTCTAGAATTTTTCTCTCTAGCTTGTTTCTCTCTCTTGATGGATTTCTCTCTCTAAAGTTATCCTTCTAAGATTTGCGTAGGGGAAGGCTTCATCTGATGATTCTGATCAAGTTTAGAGACGAGTCTGATTTTAAGCGAGATTTTGATTTTGGGATTTGTTAGATTTAATTTTGAATTAAAATTAATGTAAAAATATAATTTTAGATAATAGGCACGGAAGAATCTCCTAGAAGTTAGTCGATCCGTTCATTCAGTGCTCCGTGAAAGGTAAGTAATGAATCATCTTCTCGAGATATTTTATATTTATTCTGAAAATAAATAATTATTCTCTGAAATTATGCATGATTTATGAAATTATGTTTTGAAAGAAAAGTGCTTTTGAAATGTTATGGTATATCGATTTATGCACATGTTTAGTGAAAGATTATGATATATATTGTGGTACTAAGTGTTTTGATATAGATCGGATTTATGCTCTCAGCCTAACTATGTTTCAGTGGGCCCCGCCAATGGAGATTATACGTTGGTACTTTGTGGACCCTGCCGGTGGGGGTTGTGCGCTGGTATTTGTAGACCCTGCCAGTGGGGGTTGTGCGCTGGTATTTCTGGACCCTGCCAGTGGGGGTTGTGCGCTGGTATTTTGTGGACCCCGCCAATGGGGGTTAAACGTTGGTCATAGTCGAGGCTGTTGAGTTACGAGTGTTTTGAAATCGAATCGGATTTATGATTAAATTATATGTGAATATTTAAAATTATTGGATTTGCATTAAATCAGCATGAAATATATTTTTATGTTTAATTTTAGCATTATTCTTGAAAATTATATAATATCTGAAATATCTGGTTGAGATATTTGTTACTTACTGGGCTGTCTAACTCATTACCTTTCTTTCTATTTTTCAGATTCAGATAATTAATTTCGAGCGTGGGACGAAATATTGGGACAGAGCTTTTAGAAGCGAGATTAGCATTGTCAACACTTCAATTGAATTTAGATCTAATATTTTATTGTTAGCAAAAATTTTATTGGATGTAAGACATTTGATTTAATTACTTGAATTACAGTTGAATAATAATTAATTGAATTTATTCCGCTGCGATGCGTTGATATCGTAATGAGATGCCTTGCATGCTTATGGAGAGAGTTCTTCATGAGTATGCGGCGGTTGCCGCGACCCTCGATTCACAATCTCGGGTCGGGGGCGTGACAATTATATGCCAGATATTTCAGATATTATATAATTTTCAAGAATAATGCTGCAATTAAACATAAAAATATATTTCATGCTGATTTAATGCAAATCCAATAATTTTAAATATTCACATATAATTTAATCATAAATCCGATTCAATTTCAAAACACTCGTAACTCAACAGCCTCGACTATGACCAACGTTTAACCCCCATTGACGGGGTCCACAGAATACCAGCGCACAACCCCCACTGGCAAGGTCCAGATATACCAGCGCACATCCCCCACTGGCAGGGTCCACAAATACCAGCGCACAACCCCCACTGGCAGGGTCCACAAAGTACCAACATATAATCCCCATTGGCGGGGCCCACTGAAACATAGTTAGGTTGAAAGCATAAATACGATCTATATCAAAACACTTAGTACCACAATATATATCATAATCTTTCACTAAACATATGCATAAATCGATATACCATAACATTTCAAAAGCACTTTTCTTTCAAAACATAATTTCATAAATCATGCATAATTTCAGAGAATAACTATTTATTTCAGAATAAATATGGAATATCTCGAGAAGATGATTCATTACTTACCTTTCACGGAGCACTGAATGAACGGATCGACTAACTTCTAGGAGATTCTTCCGTGCCTATTATCTAAAATTATATTTTTATATTAATTTTAATTCAAAATTAAATCTAACAAATTCCAAAATCAAAATCTCGCTTAAAATCAGACTCGTCTCTAAACTTGATCAGAATCATCAGATAAAGCCTTCCCCTACGCAAATCTTAGAAGGATAACTTTAGAGAGAGAAATCCATCAAGAGAGAGAAACAAGCTAGAGAGAGGAAATTCTAGAGAGAGAAAGTAGAGAGAGAAAGTTCAATTCCAGAGAGAGAAAGTCAGGGTTCAGACTGAAAGAAGAGAGAGAAACTCTCTCTCTCATCAATTTAAATTTTTATTTATTTATTTATTTATTTACTTACTTATATATATATATATAAATATATATATATATATTTATTTATTTTTTATTATTATTATTTTTTTTCTTTTCTTTTCTTTTTCTTCTTTTCTTTTTCTTCTTTTTCTTCTTTTTTTTTTCTTTCCTTTTCTTTTTCTCTTTTTCCTTCTTTCTCTTTTCTTTTTCTTCTTTTTCTTTCCTTCTTTTTCTTCTTTTCTTCTTTTTTTTTGGTTCTTCCCGTGCCGGAACAGGGGACCCTTGGTCCTCCGGCCTTGATCGGCCGATCGGGCCATAGCCGCCGCGGCGGAGGCCGGCGGCCGACGGGGGGCCACTCCCCCGGTCACGGAGGAGACATGGCCGGCGATCAATTCCGATCGCCTGCGCCGGAAAAAAATCCAAAGAAAAAGCTCAAAAACAGGGTCACTTTCCCGATCGAAAATCGGCGACTTTCGTCACCGGCAGCCACGCACAATGCACGGGGAGGAAGGAGAAGAAAGAGGGGAAGAAGAGGAAAACTTACCTTGACCTCCGGTGACCTCGCCGGCGTGCAATCACGGCGAGAACCCGAACGATATCCGCGGCTTCGATTGAGAAAAACGGAGAGAAAGAGAGAGGGAGGAGGCCGATCTTCGGTCTCAAGGGTGAGGGGTCTTCTTATAGAGATCCTAGGACTCCGAGGGGTCCTAGGAGTCCTAATTTGCCCGGGACTCGTCGGAGAAGAAGACTCCTACCAGGAGTCTTCTTCCCGATTTGATCTCCTTTTTTTTTTTTTTTGGGCTAGGTCAGCTGGGATTCCTACATGGCCTTGGCTAAGATGGGCTGATTTTGAGCTATAACATTAAGAATTAACAAATCAAGAGAGATGTATTTATGTTAAGAGTTTTTTGCATGTATATACTTTCAAATATTTAAATTTACGTGAATACCCTCATAAAATTGCTATTTGCATATATATTTTTATAAATTTTTTTTACACATATATTCATTAGGATATTTTAGTCATTTTAATTTTAAATCATTATATATGTAAAAAAAGATATTTTATGATGGTATACATGTAGATATCAATTTTGAAAGGGTATCTATGCATATTTGAATGTTTGAGAGGGTATACGTGTAAAAAGATTAGAATTTATTGGAAATTGATTCAAGATCATAGTATTTTGTAAGATATTTGAATTTAGTTATTTGAATTAAAGTTAAATATTAATTATTTGAATTTTATTCTGCTATTGCTTTATGATATTGTGATGAGATGCCTTGTATGCTTGCGGAGAGAGTTCTCGTGAGTATGTGGTTGCTGCGATTTCCGGCTTATACTCTTAGGTCGGTGTAATGACAAATATTTTCAAAATTATATGATTAGATGAACATTTAATTTGAAGTTGGCATGGCCTTTGTCGATTGTGCAGTCTTATGCAGCGATTAGAGCTGTCTATTTTTATTACCGATTCCAAATGTTGCCATTATATTTTGTGCTTGAAGTTTTTCATTTGGACCGACATATTGATCGTACTGGAATAGCAGAACAGTTGCTTTAGTCTAACAATTTTATTCCTTAGCTATTCAGAGAACAAGCTAAAACAACCTTATTCCTGGAATTAGCAAATAATGGCCGGCAAATATAAATAGACTGAGAGTTGTTCTATCAAAAAAATAGACTGAGAGTTGGTCGAACAAAGCCATCTGCCATGCTTGGACCTTCGCTTCAGAATTTCTACTTCACATACGCATGCAACCGCACTTCATGTTTACTTCTATATATGTTTTGAAGTATCAGCTGCTGGTTGTCAGGTTTAACTTCAAACGTGTTCTTAAGATAGTTTGTTTGCTTTTCTTGGAACTTGTTTTGAAGAAAATTAGTACATCGATACAGCTTAATAGACGTGTTTCTTTTTAAAAAAAATGAAAATCTCCCAGTTTCTATAAAACCCATTTTACAGAAAATCAAGTTTTATGGTTCATTGATATTTTTGTTTATAAAATCAATAGGTGGTAACATGCAAGAAGAAATTAGAATGTTATCAATTTTATCTTCTAATTACGAGGGGTGAATTGGATTGGGAAGACTATTGGAAAGGAGGATACTGAAGTTGTCAATGAAAAAATAATGGATTCGAAATAAAATAATATTATAACTAAAACATTAGACCCAAAAAAAATGATTGGTTTATATATATTTCTAACTACAAGGAGGATGGAGCTAGCTCTAAGTTTGCAGAGCTAATCATCTTCTGGTCTCTATCTCTTTATAATCATACATAGATAATTTACTTTCAAGGAATATTTTTAAAATTATATGATTAAATGAACATTTACTTTGAAGTTGGCATGGCCTTTGTTGATTGTGCAGTCTTATGCAGTGGTCAGAGCTGTCCATTTTTATTACCGGTTCCAAATGTTGCCATTATATTTTGTGCTTGAAGTTCTTCATTTGGACCGACACATCGATCGTGCTGGAACAGCAGAACAGTTGCTCTGGTCTCACATTTTTATTCCTAAACTATTCAGAGAACGAGCTAAAACAATCTTATTCCTAGAATTAGCAAAAAATGGCTGGCAAATATAAATAGACTGAGAGGGTGTTTGACTGGAGAGAGTGGGGGTTTGGAATCGGAATCGGAATGGATGACTCCTATTCCAACCGTTTGGTTGGGAGGAGTCCCATTCCGAATCCGATTCCGGAGTAGAATGAGAATGACTCAATTTATATAGAATTCAATCCCTACTCTCCTCTATGGATTCAATTTTTTATTTCAATTCTGATTCTGATTCTAATTCCGGTCACAAACCAAATACTTTGGAGGATTTGACCATTCCAATTCCGATTCCAAGCCATTTCGATTCCCATTTCTATTTTGATTCTGGTTGCGAACCAAACACCCCTTGAGAGTTGTTCTATCAAAAAAAATAGACCGAGGGTATTTGGTTCGTGATGAGAATTGAAATCGGAATGATTTGAAATCGAAATCGGAATAGTCAAATCCTCCGAAACGCTTGATTTGTGATCGGAATTGAAATCGAAATCGAAATCAGAATTGGAATAGAAATTTGAATCCATGGGAGAGAGTAGGGATCGAGTTCTATATAGATTGGGCAATTCCTATGCCATTCCGAAATCAAAATCAGAATAGGACTTCTTTCAATCAAATGATTCGAATAGAAATGACCCATTTCGATTCTGATTTCAAACTCTCACTCCTCCTAGCCAAGCACCTCTGAGAGTTGGTCGAACAAAACTATCTTCCATGAACCTTTGCTCCAGAATTTCTACTTCATATATGCATGCAACTGTTCTTCGTGTTTACTTCTATGTTTTGAAATATTAGCTGCTGGTTGTCAGGTTTAACTTCAAATGTGTTCTTAAGCTAGTTTGTTTGCTTTCTTAAAATTTGTTTTGAAGAAAAATTAGTACATCGATACAACTTAATAGACGTGTTTCTTTTTAAGAAAAATGAAAATCTCCCAGTTTCTATAAAACCCATTTTACAGAAAATCAAGTTTTATGGTTCATTGATATTTTTGTTTATAAAATCAATAGGTGGTAACATGCAAGAAGAAATTGGAATTTTATCAATTTTATCTTCTAATTATTAGGGGTGAATTGGGTTGGGAAGACTATTGGAAAAAAGAATACTGAAGTTGTCAATGAAAAAAATGATGGGCTCAAAATAAAATAATATTATATTTTTTAAAGATATTATGATAGATTTAAAATAAAATAATATTATATTTTTTAAAAATATACATAGGCTCAAAATGCTCATCATTTCATTACAAAATGACTCATAGATATTTATAGCCATCAGATAAGCTCACTTGATACACCATATTACTAAATAAGCATTTATATTACTTTTTCTCAAAGATCATATCCATATTTCGAGATTAACATATAATTACTCATGCATCTTCTAGATAATGAGAGTTTTTATATGACTCTTAGACTTTCAAAACTTTTAGACTTCTGTTGGGATATACCGACTGACCCCCATACGCCGACTTACCCTCGGATCGGTCTGACCGACGACCGACGGATGACTTCGACGGATGACCCCGACGGATGACCCCGACAGACGACTCCGACGGACGACCCTAATGGACGACTCCGACCGACGCCCGACTCTACCGACCGCACCGACCGACGACTGCCAATAGTAGCTGTCGACATTATCCGACTGAAGGAGTATCGGTCGGGCAGACCCATTATGTTCCCAACCAGCCGAGCGGTGGAGTCCAAATCACCGACTCACTGTCGGGGGCGGCAGCCGACGTTCGACCTCAGCGAGGCATTAAACCGGCCGACGGTGTCTCCGGATCATCACCCGACGTCCCGACAGCCAAATACCGACGTATGCTCGGCTAGCCCGCCCAAGGACCGTACGACTGCTATGGGTTGTTGTCTTGTCAAGGACATGCTGTGCAGTCATCCTGGGGCATTGTCCTGCCGAGGACATGGGTTCGTTCTGACAACCCACGGCGATTTGACAGTCCACAATGATTTGACAGCCTCCAGTGATTTGACAATTCCTCAGTTGTCTGCACCATTAATGGCGGGACCATGCCGCTCTCTACTATAAAACGGAGAAGGCAACAGTGCTACGAAGGAGGTTCCTTTCGAAACCCCTGAACTCTTCCTCTCTAGCTCTCGCTCTCTCACTCTCTCTCGCTGAGCTCCTTGATTCTTTTCTACTGTTGCCTAGTCTCTTCTCTGACTTGACCGTCGGAGGGTCCCCGTCGGAGGCATCTCTGGTCAGTGTGGACTTTCCTTTGCAGGTGCTCGTTCCCGACGACCAGGCGACGAGGGGATTGGCCGCAACAGATTTGGCACGCCAGGAAGGGGTACGCTCGACAGAGGTAAGATAGCAAGCTCCCTAGAGCTTCAGAGACCTCTCGAGATGACGAAAATCAGAGCTCAGCGATCGAGAGCTACCGGGTCGGCGAGGCACTCTTCCCATCGGGAAGAGCCCTCTCCTTCACCCTCCATGGTGGAGCCCAGCTCTCCGCACCCGACGGTGACCACGGAGGTGCAGATCACGACGATCGTGCGACAATTGACCGTTCTGACGGATGCGGTCAAAAATCTCCAGCAACAACCGACTCAGTTATCGCGATCGCCAGCAGAACAACTGGTGGCGCATCCCATGCCGTCCAGAAGCAGCCACCGATGCCCGCGTCCACTTCCATCTCCTCCTCAAGAGCAGCCGTCTCACCACTCCCACCGAGAAGGGGGGAGGCGGCCATGGCATGACGCCTGCCAATCTCGATGTCCCTCCCCTTCCCAGCTGGAGCGAGCGAAAAGGGAGAAGCGGCCGTGGATGCCGTCCGCCTCATTCTCAAACTCATCGGGAGGATCGACTCCTGGAGTCTCTCAACACCGACGGTTAAACGACTACGAGCGCAAGTTTGAAGAAATCGACCGTCGGCTTGCCCAGCTCCAGGCAGATGGACAGAAGTCGTTGAACGACGTCGACTTTCGGACCACCCAACCTCTCTCCTGATTCATCCTCGACGAACCGATCCCTAGTCGGTTCAAGATGCCTCACGTGAAGCCTTACGACGGCTCCACCGACCCAATTGATCATCTGGAGAGCTACAAGGCTCTCATGACAATCCAAGGGGCAACCGATGCCCTCCTTTGCATCGACTTCCCCGCCACACTCTGCAGAGCTGCCAGGGCCTGATACTCCGGCCTCCGCTCGGGAAGTATCCACTCCTTCAAGCAGCTCGAACATTCTTTCGTGGCTCATTTCAGCACCAGCCGGAAGTCGCTGCGAACCTCAGACAGTCTTTTCTTTTTAAAGCAGAGAGAAAATGAGACTCTACGATACTTTGTGGCCCAGTTCAATGCGGCCACACTTGAGGTACGGGACCTCAACGAAGATATGGCTATCTCAGCCATGAAAAGAGGACTAAGGGGATCTCGGTTCACTTATTCCTTGGATAAGACCCTCCCCCGGACGTATGCTGAATTGCTGGAGCGCGCGTACAAATATATGCACGTGAACGAAGGAGCTTTCGACCAGCGCCTAATCGAGGGCACGGGTCAGAAGGAGAAGCGAAAGAAAAATCGAGCTCCTGCTGAACCCAGCGAGCCCCACCGATAGACGGGTCTCGTCCCGACAACGGAGTCTGAGACCGACGCATCGCAGGTATGACTCCTACACCCCTCTCCCCGCTCCTCGTGTGCAGATCCTGATAGAGATTGAAGGAGCAGAGAATCTACGACGGCCTCGGCCTCTGAAGGCAAAAGGCCCCGACCAACACGGCTCGATCGTCGATCACCGAATCAACGGCTCAATCATCGATCGCCGAACCGACGGCCTCAGCCTCTGAAGGCAAAAGGCCCTGACCAACATGGCTCGATCGCCGATCATCGAATCAACGGCTCGATCACCGATCGCCGAACCGATGGCCTCGACCTCTGAAGGCAAAAGGCCCCGACCAACATGGCTCGATCGTCGATCACCGAATCAACGACTCGATCACCGATCGCCGAACCGACAGCCTCGACCTCTGAAGGTAAAAGGCCCCGACCAACACGGCTCGATCGTCGATCGTCGAATCAACGGCTCGATCACCGATCGTCGAACCGACGGCCTCGGCCTCTGAAGGCAAAAGGCCCCGACCAACACGGCTCGATCGTCGATCGTCGAATCAACCGCTCGATCACCGATCGCCGAACCGACAGCCTCGACCTCTGAAGGCAAAAGGCTCCGACCAATACGGCTCGATCACCGAATCAACGACTCGATCATCGATCGCCGAATCGATGGCCTCGGCCTCCGAAGGTAAAATGCTTTGACCAACGGCTCGATTGCCGACCAACATGGCTCGATCGTCGATCGTCGAATCAACGGCTCGATCATCGATCGCCGAACCGACGGCCTTGGCCTCTGAAGGCAAAAGGCCCCGACCAACACGGCTCGATCACCGATCGCCGAACCAACGGCCCGATCGCCGACCAACATGGCTCGATCGTCGGTCGCCGAATCAACGGCTCGATCACTGATCGCCGAACCGACGGCCCCGCCTCCGAAGGCAAAGGGCTTCGACCAATGCGGTTGGCTAACTTGCCAACTTAGCTTCGACTAAGAAGGGGCAAAATGCCAAGACAACCGCGACATACCCGCCCGACCAAGGTCTGGGCAACGAGTATTCGACTTGCGACATACCGACTCGGTCACGACCGGTCGAAAGATATTCGGCTTGCCACCGTCTATCATACGACTCGACATGCTATGTCAACGGGTATTGGTCTTGTGACATACCGACTTGGTCACGACCGATCGAAGGATATTCGGTTTGCCACCGTTTATCATACGTCCCGACATGCACGTCCGACCAAGGGCCGGATAATGGATATTCGACTTATCATCGTTATCCTATCCGAATACATCGGACACTACTCGACTATCAGATTCTACGACGGAGATCGAAGGAGCAAAATATCTACGACGGCCTCGGCCTCTGAAGGCAAAAGGGCCTCGACCAACGCAGCCCGATCGTCGATCGCCGAACCAACGGCTCGATCGCCGACCAACATGGCTCGATCACCGATCGCCGAATCCATGGCTCGATCGCCGATCGTCGAATCGATGGCCTATGCCTCTGAGGGCAAAATGCCTCGACCAATGCGGCTAGCTAACTTGCCGACTTAGCTTCGACTAAGAGCGACAAAATGCCAAGATGACCACAGTTCGACTTGCGACATACTGACTTGGTCACGACCGATCGAAGGATATTCGGCTTACCACCGTTTATCATACATCCTGACGAGCACGCCCGACCAAGGGCCGGACAACGGATATTCGACTTGCCATCGTTATCCTATCCGAATACGTCGGACGTTACTCGACTATCGGATACGTCGGATGCTACTCGACTATCAGACTCTACGGGATGATCGTGTCATGCTATGTTCGGAGGTTGGCCGACCTTCGACCCAACGTGCACGCTCGACCTACAGTCGGAAGGACCGACATCGGATCGTTCGTTGATGCGATCGCCAGAGTCGGGGCAATACATGACGAAAAACCACTCCTTTTGCTCGAAGCCATCGCCCACGTGTTCACGCGAGCCAACACGACATCGGACTCAAGAGTGGGGGGCAACTGTTGGGATATACCGACTGACCCCCATACGCCGACTTACCCTCGGATCGGTCTGACCGACGACCGACTCCGACGGACGACCCCGACAGATGACTCCGACGGACGCCCTAACGGATGACTCCGACCGACGCCCGACTCTACCGACCGCATCGACCGACGACTGCTAATAGTAGCTACCCACATTATCCGACTGAAGGAGTATCGACCGGGCAGACCCATTCTGTTCCCAACCAGTCGAGCGGTGGAGCCCAAATCACCGACTCACTGTCGGGGGCGACAGCCGACGTTCGACCTCAGCGAGGCATTAAACCGGCCGATGGTGTCTTCGGATCATCACCCGACGTCCCAACAGCCGAATACCGACGTATGGTCGGCCAGCCCGTCCAAGGACCGTACGACTGCTATGGGCTGTTGTCTTGTCAAGGACATGCCGTGCAGTCGTCCTGGGGTATTGTTCTGCCGAGGACATGGGTTTGTTCTGACAACCCGCGGTGATTTGACAGTCCACGGTGATTTGACAGCCTCCGATAATTTGACAACTCCCCAGTTGTCTGCACCATTAATGGCGGGACCATGCCACGCTCTACTATAAAACGGAGAAGGCAACAGTGCTACGGAGGAGGTTCTTTTCAAAACCCCTGAACTCTTCCTCTCTAGCTCTCGCTCTCTCACTCTCTCTCACTGAGCTCCTTGATTCTTTTCTACTATTGCCTAGTCTCCTCTCTGACTTGATCGTCGGAGGGTCTCCGTCGGAGGCATCTCCGGTCAGTGTGGATTTTCTTTTGCAGGTGCTCGTTCCTGGTGACCAGGAGAAGAGGGGATTGGCTGCAACAACTTCCAATAGTAATGATAATACATTAAGTTTAGACATCAAGGACCCAATCCAAGAACAAAGAAAACTAACAAGAAAGAACAACGAGGTATGCATAGCATATAAATCAATAGTGCACGACATAAACATCCAACTCCAAATCAGCATCACCCAAGGTGGTGTTGAATGAGTAGGTATTCAAGAGAGCATAGCCTCGAGCCAGACGGAACATACCGGTCCCTCCGACCACCGGCAACTCCCTCACCAGTGCAAAGGCAGCATCCCTCGATAGTATGGAAAGCGTGCTTCCAATGTACTTCCCCTCTTTGAACACAAGGTTGGTTGTCAATAGCGAAGCTCTGTCTGAACCCTGGGATGCAAACACATACAAGCCTTGGGCCCATCCGACGAGCTTCGAGGTCGGGTTTGGCCCCTCAGTCAGTGGGTTGTCCATCACAAAAATATAAGTTGAAGTTTGGTGACCCTGGCAATTTCAGCGGCCCTTTCACAACCCGGATGGCAGTGGGATTGGAGTGGCTAAGGATGTCATGCATGTGGGTTTTTTTTTTGGTGATCGGCTCATGCATAGAATCGAGATGAGGTATGTGAAAAAAAAAATTTTTTCTTTCGATCCCATGTCTAACCTAATCATCACGGACGGTACGTGCGGTTCTGCATCGCTTATGGTGCATAAAGAATTTCACAAATAGATTTATTTTCTTTTACTTTTTGTTAAAGCTTTGAAGTGAAGTGAGATTAGATTTGTTTTCTCATGCTTTTCATATCTTTTGTTTTTTAATAAAGAACACTTTTACTTTTTCACAAGTTTTTTTTTTTTTTGATAACATAAATACATTTATTTTTACCTCTCATACATAAGGACAATTTTTTTTTCACATGCCTTTTACACTTTTGCGTGCCTTAGAAAAATTTACTAAAATAAAGCGAATGGGAATTAAATTTTAGGTCAATGTAGATTAAACATAAAATGGTGGTTAATTAATCTAGAGGTGGAACACAAGTTCTCCTTCCCTCCAACAAAAAAGAAACTGAAGGTCTCTTTTTTAGAGAAAATTATAATATAGGATCAACCGCCTTTTCATTTGGGTTGCAACTACCTTTGCCAACTGCTAAACTGAATGAGGCTGAGAATTCTTAAACAATTCAACCTTCCACATGCTTAATTGGGCTAATTTACACTAACCAATATTATAGGGGATTTGATTGAAACCTAGTAAAACAAGGACTTCTGGAAAACCAAAATCTATAGAGTTCCTCTTAAAAGATTTGATAGGTGTTACAACTGTTGAGATTCATTGCCAAATCCGAATCAAAGTAAAATTTTATTTTTAATTGGTCATTGATTTTGATGGTTATAGAATTTTATTTTTAGTATTACTCTACTTAATTATTTCCTTCTAAAAGTTGTTAAAGTTTGTATTTTAATGGATTTTTGACTTGAGTCAAGATAGAAGTCAAACTTCCATCCATATGGTATTCTATTTAAAGGGATTTTTGGTCTCCTTGATGTGTGAAAAATCATGTGGAAGATAGCTGAAAAAGTATGGGAATATAGACTATAGAGAGAGGAGAGATTATTTGTGTGCGTAGAGACTCTTTCGTGAGACATCTTTGTGAGGATTTGATCTTTATTCTTCTCTAAATAAATTTATTTTCTCTCTCAATTTTTTATATAATTATTTTTTCTCATATTTCTCTATAAATATTTTTTATTTGATATTTATTTTAAATTTTGGATATTGATCTACTATATATAACATACGATTCTATATGGTATTAGAGCTAGAAGTTTGAGATTCGTGGCCCATCAATTAGTGACTCTATAGGATATTCGAAAGAATGGAAAGCGTGCTTCCATTGTACTTCCCCTTCTTGAATACAAGGTTGGTTGTCAATAGCAAAGCTCCATCTGAACCCTGGGATGCAAACACATACGAGCCTTGGGCCCGTCCGATGAGCTTCGACGTCGGGTTTGGCCCCTCAGTGGGTCGTCCATCACAGAAATATCTCCAAAGTTGAAGTTTGGTAACCGTGGCAATTTCGGCGGCCCTTTCACAACCCGGATGGCAGTGGGATTGGGGTCGCTAAGGATGTCATGCATATAGAAGTGGAGGTGGGTTGACTTCTCTTCCCCCAGTTTGACGTCACCACCAAAGGCTGAGGCCACCACGACCATCAAAGAGATAAGGAAAAACAGGAAAAGGATTGGATTGGAAGGAGGACATGGAGGATTTGAGGGTGCGACCTATTGGTGGAGAAGGGATGATGCATGACACCTATGGTTGAAGAGATACTGACGTCAATGGTAGGTGGCCATGAATGGTTCAATGGTTAGGTCACAAGTCCGTCTATCATGCCCCCTCGCTACCCTTGTATTTCACCAATTTTTGATTGTGCGTTATCCACCGTGCCTATGCTCCAGGATTTGCTCTGGTTCACTTGCACCTGATGCATGCAATAATTTCTCATCCATCACTGCAAGATGGACAGAATTATCTACTTGGATCAGGTGCAATGGATCATGCCAAATCCTATGATGGATAAGATGCTACATTATATTTTAGAATTCTTGATTGTACATTATCCATCATGCATATACAGAATCATGTGCATTATCCATGACGATTCATTCATGTATGAGATCGAAATATGATGTGTGAAAAAAAAAAAATATCGATTTCATGTGTAAATCAACCATCGTGAATGGTATGGATGGTCCGCACAAAGAATCTCAATTTCTCGAGTGACCGAGCTAAAAGAGAATGGCCTACCCTTTTGGAATTGTATCCCATCTGGCTGCGTGGTGGATCCACTTACGCTCAGAATCCACGCAAGCTTATTTAACTACTCATACAAAAGTAGATTTGTTTTTTTTTTGCTTTTGGCAAGACGTGAAGCTGTGATGTGGGAGTAGATTTGTTTTCTCATGCTTTTCATATCTTTTGTTTTTTTAATAAAGAAAACTTTTACTTTTTCATAAGTACTTTTGTTTTGGGTAACATAAATATATTTGTTTTTACCTCTCAATACTTTTGCGTGCCTTAGAAAACTTTACAAAAATAAAGGGATGGGAATTAAATTTTAGGTCAATGCAGATTAAATATAAAATGGTGGTTAATTAATCCAGAGGTGGAACTCAAGTTCTCCTTCCCTCCAACACACACACACACACACACACACACACAAAAAAGGGTGAAGGTCTCTTTTTTAGAGAAAATTATAATATAGAACAAAAGAGTGAAAACTGCCTTCCCATTAGATAGTATTTGGTTGGATAATTCTGAATGAAATAAGGGCTTATTTCACCTTATTACCCCAAATAGATGAAAAAATAGTGGCGGGCCACCTTGATTTACCAATTCCAGTCAACCCTCCCTAATTCTAGAATACCAATTCCATGGTGAACCATGAAATTGGTAATTCTAGATCATAATGAGCACCATCTAGGTCATATGGAATAACACTGCATTTATTGCATTGAAATAAAGGTGGAATATCAGATTTCTAACCAAACAAAAATTTGAAATAACAAGGATGAATAGCTATTTTCTGAGAATTCATATTTCTAATCTAGGAATAAAATTTGGATATCCAAACACTACCTTAGGGATCAATTATCTTTATGAACTGGATCAATTACCTTTATGAACTGCTAAACTGAATGAGGCTAAGAATTCATAAATAATTCAATCTTCTAAATACTTAATTGGGTTAATTTACACTAACCAACATTGTAGAGGCTTTGATTGAAACCTAGTAAAACGATGACTTCTGGAAAACCAAAATCTATAGAGCCCCTTTTAAAAGATTTGATAGGTGTTGTGGCTGTTGAGATTAATTGCCGAGTCTGAATCTAATTAGAATTCTGTTTTTAATTGATCAGATTATAAGATTTTATTTCTAGTATTATTCTATTTAATTACTATCTTTTAAAGATTATTTAAGTTTATATTCTAATGGATTTTTGATTTGAATTAAAATAGAAGTCAAACTCCCATGCATATAATGCTCTATTTTAAGGGCCTTTTGGTGTCTCCTTGGTGTGTGGAAAATCGTATAGAAAATCGTAAAAAAAGTATGGAAAGAAAGAAAGAGGAGAGATTATTTGTGTACGTGAGATTTCTTTGTGAGGATTTGATATTTATTCTTCTATGAATAAATTTATTTTTTTCTCCCAAATCTTTTTTATATAATTATTTTTTTCTCATAGTTCTTTGCAAATATTTTTTGTTTGGTATTTATTTTGGAACTTAGATATTGATCTACTCTATGTAACTGCTATTCACTATAAGAAAATTACTTATTAGCAATGGTTAAATACCATTGCTAATTTTCAAAAATCTGTCGCTAATACTATTTGCGATGGCACACTGTTGCCAATAAGCCATCGAAAAAAAATTAGATGCTGAAGACCATTATTAGCGATGACGAGAAAAACCGTTAGCGATAATAATTAGTGACATCATGTCCGCTGCTTATAATATTTTTTAGGTCATTTTATAATTTAGATTTAAAAAATTAAAAAAAAATATTAGTGACAGTTGAAGCCATCACTAATAAGCTGCAACCGTCGCTAATAATTAGCGACGGATTTAGCCATCACTAATAATAAGTTTTTTAAAAAAATTATAAAAAATATATTTATTTAAACCTATTATAATTAAATTAACAAACAATATATATTTAAAGATATTATAACAACTAACAATTAACTATCACCATCATAAATAAAAAACTAATATTATATAAAAAATATAAATTATCCAATTATACAAGATAATATTATTCAAATATTAAAATTAAATACACAATATCAAAATTAAAAAAAATCAATGAAGACCCTTCTCCTCCTGTACGTCATCTACAGCAGTAGGTGGATGAGACAAGATATCCAAACATTCTGTAATGAAAAAAAAAAATATTAATAATTTTAGAACTAAATTAATTGAAACCGTAAAACTAAAGTAATTGATGCATCTCAAGCCTAAATCTTTATAGAGAGTTATATTTTGATATACTTATCTGATTCTTAAATAAATTATTTCTATACATTTCATTCAATAATATGAAGCTATAGATACCTCTGGCCAGTCCATCGAATGGTTAGATTAAATTTTGATCTTCTAAGTATCTATCCTTCTTGCTTGAAGCCTAAACTGGTATGGAGAGGTATATTTCGATATACTCCTTCGATTCTCAAATGAATTATTTTTATATATTTTATTTGATGTTACGGAGCTATAGACACCCCCGGCCCTCCATCAGATGCTTAGATTGAATTTTGACCCCTGGATACCCCTTTTTTCTACTTGAAGCCTAAACTGGTATAGAGGGGTATCTTTCGATATGCTCCTTCGATTCTCGAATGAATTATTTTTACACGTTTCATTTGATGATACGGACGTATCTACACCTTCGATCCATCCATCAGATGGATAGATTGACTTTTGACCTCTAGATCTCCTTCCTCAGATTCAAGCCTAAGTATGTGAAGCTTTTAAATATAAAAATTTAAAATAAGTAAAGAAATTTGTTAATATTGCTTGACTTGCCTGCTATGATGACTGTGACAGTGAGCTCAGTTGATTATACAGTGTGGATCTCAGAGAATCTCAACAATAGTCTCACGAACGGCATCTTGAAAGCTCTGAGGTCCCTAGCAAAAAAGTCTTCCCACACCTCCTCGACATGTGCATCACTCCACGTCTGGATTGTCATGGCTTGAGAGAAGGACATCGAAGATCAGTGAGCTATTGGAGGGTCAAAGCTATACCCGAATCCTATGACCCAACACCCCTCCGGAAGCCCTGAGCCATCCTTCGAGGTTAAGGAGGGGTGAGAGGATGGATCCTCACCAGGACCGCGCTACGATGTACTCTGCATAATCTGCTTATATAGTTTAGAAATTTACTAGTACTATTATACATATCAGTATATATAAAAATTTAATAAATAATATTTTAAGTTATCATGATCCATTTGGATCTAGAATTTAAATAATCACCGATCCTCCTAGACTGGTGTGTGGCCTTCCACAACTGCAGCTGCCCTGATATATGACTTAATTACTGTATCTATAATAAGTAAATAATAAAATTAAATTAATAAAAATATACATATGACCAACTAAATATGAGATTAATAAAAGTCTAAAATTTTTATCAATCTATCTGCTATAACATGTGTGTCAATGGAGTCATCAGTGTGCTTGATTGGATCTTGCTGGGCTGTTTGATTTTGTCGGGCCTTCTACCATGGCTAGAGTAGTCCTCACTATTCCATTGATCACAGAGAGCCTCCTATATGTCCCTCCGCATCTAGTGATCTATGAAAGACTTCTAGTCTGATGGTGACTCGAAACTGGAGAACTCTATGACGGACCATCTGAGGTTGTAAAGTCTATCCCGAAGCCTACATATGGCCATCTCCTCGAAAGTCCGACGGCCAGCCTCCTCATCCTGAGAAGTCTCAAATTGGTTGTACTCCTACAGTTAGAAGCAAGCACATATTAATAAATAGAATAAAAATTTAAAAATTTAAATTGAACATCTTTGACTTACCAAGAACATCTCCCAGGCTGCATCACGAGCCCCCGATGGTCAATTAGAGAATTCATTCACCGACTTTGACATCAATCATCAGATGATCTCGGTAACCATAAGGGACACCCAAGGCTCCCTAAATATCATGCAAAATTGATTTTAAATAAAAAATATTGATTCTAAAATGGCTAAACTTTAAACACATTCCTCGAAGATCTAATACTTATATGTAGTGGATGAGCTCTCTATCCTCTGACCACGTCAGAGATGCCACGAGTGGGGCGGGTCCTCTACCACTGTGTTAAGGCTGAGAGCTGACCGCTGCTCTGTGTGACTATAGGGTCAATGGTGACCTCACATTGTCCGAATCTGAAAATCGAAAAACATCATAAAGAATATTATATTAGATAATAGAGGACAAAATAATCTAAAAAAAATTTCTAAAGTCTTAGAGTTTATCATATGGTGTGGGTCCGCAGAACCATATAAGCTGGTCCCATGAGAACTCTCTCCTCGAGGGCACTATCTTCTGGAGCTCTCTCCTCGATTGGCACGGCTCCATCCTCTAGAAGTAAACATCCTATAATCTTTAAAAATAAGAATAAATAGATTTATAGATTAATTATACAATTATAGCAAGCAATGCAAAAATTAAAATGATACAAGATAAGTATAAAAAGCAAATAAAACAAGCACACCACAAAGACAAAGAAAACTAGCTGTTATGATGTCTCCTTGCATGGGGTTGACTCCACTACGTACCAGTCTTTTCTAGCATGTCAGAGTCGACTCCTTTATCTTTGGGGTTGACTCCTTTCTTCAGATGATTGATATACTTACTACTACTAATCAGCCTCTTCAGATGTTTGGTACCCTTTGAATTCTTCTTCCGATTTTTTTCTTATTTTTTTTCTTCCACTTCTTTCTCTTCTTCCTCTTCTTCCCCTTCTTAAATAAGATTATCTTTTAAAACAAGCTCAATATGATCTACCTCCTCATGTTGGCCATCATGTAGGAGAACTCCTGGAGAATCCAACTCTACATCTATTAGAGGCTGATGAACTCCTAATATTTTATCCTCTTGAAAATATTCTGATAAATAGGGCTCTTCTTCTTCTTCGAGCTCATAATGAATGGCTCAAGTCTTAATTTTGTATATAATCAACCAATCTTTTCTTCCTCTCTTCTTTGATGAAAAAAGAGTATAATACACTTGAACAGCTTATTGAGTCAGCACAAAAGAGTCGTTGACATACACTTTTGATCCATGTTTGATTTCTATAAGCCCATACCGTGGATCAACCTTCATACAATTATCGTTATCAAACCATCGATACTTAAATAGAATAATACTATTACCTCCATGGTTGGTCAACTTGATCACTTTTTCGAGGATTCCATAGTAGTCACTCTCTATCTTTTCCCACTAGCTGCCCTTTACACACACACTAATATTCATTGTACTCTTATGATATCCATATTGATGGATGTGAAATTTAAAACTATTTACGTTACAGTCACTATCACCTTTTCGAGGATTCCATAGTAGTCACTCTCTATCTTTTCCCACTAGCTGCCCTTTACACACACACTAATATTCATTGTGCTCTTATGATATCCATATTGATGGATGTGAAATTTAAAACTATTTACGTTACAGTCATTATAACTTATCACGTATTTTGTTGGCCTATAACCTAATGATCTTAGTTTCTTAGGTATGAATTCATCCCTTTGCATGACTTGCATATTATAAAAAAAATAAATTGAAAGAAATTAAAATTTATGAAATAACAATAGTCACTTACCAATGGTGGAACTAATCTGCAAAGTTCTATGAGTGCTTTATGAAAATTTTTTTCTCACTTATCATCGGATTGTCCCATCTCAGCATCTAATAATATTGCCTCTACATATATAAGATAAGTATATTGTAATAAGTGATTGAAGAGTTAGGATTATGATGGACACTTACTCAATATATAGGTCGACCTCCTTACAGTTTAGCAAAACATATGTCTCTATCTCTCGAATTTCAATATCAGTTAATATCGATGAACCTCGTACCCAAATTCACGAGCAAGATAGGTATATATTGAGATTTTTCATTCTGATCCCTTATCACCATCATCATCATTTCGATCTACTTGAGTCAGCTTTGTCTACATACTAGGGTTAAAGTAGTGTCAGCTAAAATTAAATTTTTTTTCAATTATGTACACCTCTACAATAGAACCTCCACAATATTAGTATTTTTTTACAATTGCTACTATCCTATCATAATAATTAACCATCATATTAAACTCGGCCTTCAAGTTTAACAACTCTGACATAGTTGATAATACAATATGTGTTTCACATCTTGACTATAGTAGTTTATCAGTATCTCTCAGCATATAATAGAAATCACTACCATCAGCTTCTAGATCATCCTCCACATCTTAATTAATTCAGGATCAGCCGCATCCATAATCATGTCTACCATTCTATCTGTGTCCCTATCCTGCTCATTTCTAACCCTTGTAACTATCTTCCATATCTTCCTATGCAGGTACCAATGCTTGTAATTAGGCATAAATCCACTCTTGTATAAATAGACAGTCATTATATTTTCATCAAGCATTTCTTTATTGCCACATCTCTTACAAGAGCAACGAGCCCATCCTTGATGTAAGAGTACCATATTTTCAAAAATATAATCACAGAAGTACTCTACACCCTTTCTATATTCCGTAGAAGTCATCCCGTCAATTACTCGACAGTCCATCCAACTACGGTCCATGGCATACTATCTAAGGATTCTGCATATATAAATATAAGATAATTGCTAAATAATTATTTTATCATTTTGAATGGCTTATATAATAAGTCCATCCTACTATTAACTAATAGGTATAGAAGGTCCTATCCCATTCAAAAATTATATTAATTCTATAGATCAATTACAGTAATCAAACGATATATAATAGGAGATGAAAGAAATTTTGACAACATTTCTCCTTAGTTCTCTCCACATGATTTATAATGTGCGAGGAGAACTAAAAAAAATACTATCCAAAATTTCTTTCGAACTCTCAATATACCATTTGATTACTGTAATGATCTATAAATTTAAGTACATTTTTCAAACTATCCATACTAGTAAATCAATTAACCAATGTATATAATTTTTTCATCCATACAAAAATATATAAATATCGGATGCCACAGGATATGTACATTAATCAAAAGGTGGATCTATGATTCTAATGCAATGCAATATTTTAAAAATTTTTAAATTAGGGGTTCCAAAGTATCAGGCAGCATTGCAAATAGGGAGGGCTGGGATGTGCGTCTCGTGGAGGGCTGGGATGTGCGTCTCGTGCATGCAGACTTGGGGCACATCAGACAACTAGGCTGCGTGCCCTGCACACAAGGGACTACTGTCTAAGACAATCGGGTCGTGAATCCTATGCCGATGGGTCAAGCTGGGGTAGCCACGAAGGCAGTCCCCTTAGCACCCCAACAGAACATCCAGGCAAATCCCATTATGGGGGTTTCAAAGTATCAAGTAGCATTGCAAATGGGGAGGGTCGGGATGGGCATTCCGTATATATAGGCTTTGATCGTAAGATAATAAGGCCATGTGACCCATGCACCTGGGACCATCGTGCAAGGTAATTGGGTCATGCATCTCGTGCTGATGGGCTGAACCAGAGCATCCATGGAGGCGATACCTCCTACCATCCCAACAGAGCATCCAGGCAAATCCTACCCTGGGTGTTCCAAAATATCGAGCAGCATTGCAAATAGAGAGGGCCAGGATGCACGTCCGATGCATAAATTAAATTCAAACATCATTTATTTAAATTAACATCATAACTTTTAATTCAAATATGAAAAATTAGAAGAGGAGGGAACGGCGTGTGGCGACGGCTCCATCGTTATTGCCACCACCATTGCTAATACTCATGGATGAAAAGAAGAGGAGGGAACGATGAGGGCATGGGGATGGTGGAGCCAGCATGTGGATAGTAGATCTGGCATGGAGGATGGTGGATCCGATGTGGGGAATGGTAGATCCGACACGGGGGATGGTGGGTGATCAATTCATGAAATAGGATATTAGGAGTATTAAATTTTGTGTTATTTAATTTATATTAGTTTGAATTTGATGCTTCTTAATCGCTTTAGTAGGTAATTGGTAGATTAGGTCCACTCAAGTTAATTCAAAGTGATTTAGATCCAAGCATGATGGCTAAAAGCAACCACATCAAGGGGAGGAAGATCATCTAAGGGTTTAGAAGCAACATCTCCAATCCAAGGGCTAAAATTCATGATGTAATCCTCAAGATCAAGAAATCCTAGGCACTACATCAAATCAAGGGCCAAGAAGCAATCATTGAAGATCCAATGGCTACATTTCAAGGTATCCTAATCAATTGATTAGAAGAAGAATTTGAGTCCTCGTCCCATCCAATCAAAAGAGAAAGATTATCAAGGAAAAAGAGGGAATACTTTTTTTGGCTGAAGCATGGCATGCAGGTTTGTGCGCTGGTTGCTGTGCATGGGAGCTAATGAGGATGCATGTTCGACGTAGAAAGAAGGAAAAGGCATGGTGTGGACCTACGAAGTGCTGCATGTACGGCACGAAATGCAGACTCATGGGGTGGCTGTACCCAGAAGACCAAAAAAAAAGAAAGAAGGACATGCGTGGCAATAAAGAAAATGAAGAAAGTTTTTAGGGAGAAGAAATGCGGACGCTCAGAAAGGAAAAGAAATCACGCTCGCTGGTTGCGGAAAGCTAAAAAATATACACGAGATTTAGGAAAAGAAATTATTTCTTTTAAGGAATTTATTTATAGAGAGAATGAGAGGCGTGGGTAGCTTAGTTTTGGGGGCATTTTTGGAGCTTTATTTAAAGGAGGCCATGGCCCTAAAGAGAGGACATAGCTCCTTTTGGTGGATCATCTCCTAAGCCCCCACAAGCTATCGTCCTCCTCTTTTTCTCTCTCTTCTTCACATCTAAAAAGTCTAGGAGAGATCCTAACCCTAGTAACCCCTCCTTCTCTTCCTTGCTGCCACCGTACACCTCCATAGATCCCTTCTACACATCCCAAAAAGATTAGGAGAGGTCCTAACCCTAGTATTCCTTAACCAAATCTAGGAGAAGTCCTAATCCTAGTGTCGCTACTCTTCCTCTCCATTATCTCTATATTTCCATCTACCTTTCCTCTTTAGAGTTTCTAGATTAGCCTTCTGGTCATTCTGCTAATGTCTGCACGGAAGAAGATGAAGGATTCAAGGAAGTACACCTACCATCGGGTGCAGCTAAAAGATTCAACTTGGAGTTAATTATCTTGTATCACATCTTAATCTTTTCTATTATATATGCTTTATTAGATTAATAAAATATCTTATTTTTATTAGTTTCTCTCAATCTATTATTTTTTTTCTTTTTTATTTTTGAAACAATCAGACTAAGATCTCTATGGATACGATCTCGACTCACCCTATCTACATAGTAGTGAGTAGGGTTAATTTTGATATGATATGACATATATCAAATTTTGGCACCATTATTTGAGATCTTGGCGTGGCTGTTTTGAAAAAAAATTAGAAATTTTTTTTCTTATTTACTACTTTATTTTATTGTATGGTTATCTTATATGCTTGACTGCTTTACTGCTTTATATTTCTAGTTGATTGTTTTCTTCTTTTTTTGTTGTTAGTTAATTTATTTTAATTACTTAATTATCTTTTATTTATTTTTTAAAAAAAATTTTGCCTTATATTACTATTCATATATGGTAGATTTACTGATTTCTCGTTAGATTACTTTATTTACATGCATAGAAATTTTTTTTATTTTTTATAGCCTAGTGATTTACTATTTTTGATAGTTTAGAATAATTTACTACTCTTAAAGTAGATTTGATTCCTTGTTTTATTGGTAGGTTATCTAGTTGTCTTTTAATCTTAGCATAATTTGCTTCCCATTTAGTTAGATCCTATAAGTCTCCTCAAATCTAATTAACTTAATTAAAACCCACCTTTTATTCTTCTTAATAATCAAACATAAAAAGAAACAAAATATACATCTCATAATAGTTAATTAATATAGAGAAATCTAAAACATAATAAAAGAACTTCACATGTTTGGACACCTTTTCTAATTGCATTGCATTTTCCATAAAATACTTTAAGGGCACTTAATCCAATTAAACAAGATAAGGTAGGGATTTGATCATCATTTTTTAGTCCAAAAATCACTATCTTTCATATTACATTGACCTAAATCTTTAATTTAAAATTAATTAGACATTGACCCTTAAAGATTTCAAGCTCAATAGGATAAATGACCCTGAGAGTTGGATTGGATTAGACTTGGTCAGCTAGCTGGTGTCTAGACAAGTGGTTTATAAGATGATTGGGCCCAAGGAAGATGGTTTATAATTGGTTCTGTTTGTGGATCTAGAGAATTTAATTAGTGTCTAAAGAAGCAATGGGGGGACTCCCACTGACCTTACACTTACTTGGCCAGTTGGTTGGTCAAGCTCTAACTTGGAGGGCTTGAAGGCTAATTTAGAATGGTTAGGAGCTGTCCAAAATTAGGCTAACTTTAGGATAGAGTTGATTTAATTGCATCACTTGTTTGAAAAAAAATAACAAAAGTAATTAAAAACAACCTTTTCATCTATCGTCTCTAGGTCTAGGACTCTCTTAGGGTTCTCATCTTTAGAACTTCTCCCTTTCTTCCTCTTCTCTTCTTTTCTCTCCCTCTTCCTTTATAAAAAAAAATTAGAAGGGGATTGTTTTAATCTAAACTCCTTGATTGCATATCAAAATAATTAGAATAATTTGATAAATTAGATCTATACTGAAAATATGGATCTCTATAGAAGAGTGAATGAGCTATCCCATAAATTAGATCACCTATTGGCTATCATACACACTCTCTCTCCATCTTTTTTTTTCTACACAACAAGTTGAATGCCCAGTCGTGCATCAATTTTTTGAGTTTATGTATGAGCAAGTTCATTAAGATCAAACCTAAATAGCCTACAGGTCAGGAAATAACCCATACATTAATGCCTACAATCCATGCTGGTGGGTTCAACCAAATTTTTTGTTGAAACCATAACCAGTGGTTACCCTGATACTACAAGGATCTACATTCATAGATGTGCCTTATTACGACATGCCCTATTCACAATGTCAACCTTCTCTAACTATCTATAGCCCATCATTTGAAGAAAAGATTCTGCAAGCATTAGACAGGATAGAAAGCACGAATCAGATCCTTCACTCCTCTATGCAATCCTTGATCAAACTAAAAATTTAAGTCGATCAATTAGTAATCATATTCAGTAGGGAGGAGGAAGGAGAGTTGCCTAATCAGTCCGAGAGTAACCTAAAGGAACCATACCTGACTTAAAGTTTTAATATCCCCGTAATTTCTTTTGAACTATCGATTTTGACTCTTGAGAATAAAATGATCATAGAACAACCTTGCACAACCAAAAAGACTAATATAGATAATTTAACTAAGGCAAAAACATATAGGGAAGAATTAGAATAGTGGGTCGAACCAATTCTATCATCACCCTACCTACCTATGGCCCCATTTTCAAGTGCCCTAGAATCATCCATTCCTTTTAATGGAAAGAGAGGATAAATTGATGAAGTGATGAAATTAATTGAGACTTTTCAAGGACTACAAATAAATAACATAATAGAGAAAGCTACACCCATAATTTTCTCCCAAGATTCATTAGATCTCTATTTGGCTCATTTCGGGATGGACGATTTTGATGTAGATGGGTATATCATAGAAATAAATGATCTAGTAGATATATCCTATCCTAAAATCATCCCATTTTGGATTGAAAATCATAAGCCTTCACCTAGCCCCCCAATAACTCTCTTGTTAGAATCACTACCTGTTCTAGAATTGAAGCTACTTTTTGACGCACCCACTAACACTCTTCTAGTGATCCCTAATTTGGAAGTCCAACTTATAGGTGTTCTAAAAGCACATAAAGAAACTGTCAGATGGAATATCTCTAAAATGAGGGACAATGATATTGAGATTTTTATGATTGATATCTCTATAGTTGGCATTACTTTTGAGGATTGTCTTAAAAATCTTTCTATAGTACTAAAATGATGTATGGAGATAGATTTAATATTAATTTAAAAAAGATATAAGACTTTAGATCAAAAAGGGATTATATCGAGACATATCATACCCGAGATCAGGATTAGGGTAGATCAGGCTATAGTTGAAGCAATTTCTAAAACACCGCATCCAATTTCAGCCCAGCAAATACCATTCCTTCTTGACTTTAAGATTTCTAGATTTTGGTGCAACATGCTTGCCAAAAATACTCTTTTGGACCTAGCTAATCATCGTAGAGCATTCCATAAATATTTTACTGCCATGGTGATAAGGCCTCCTGATTGGCCCTATCTTTTGAAACCATGAGGGATATATCCTAGTTTTTTATAAGTGGGACTCTTTCATAGCATCTGACTGAAGACGTTAAACTTAGCACTTGTTGGGAAGTAATTTAATTTCTTAAAAGTAGTCTTAATAAAAATTTGACTGAAGACTTTAAACTTAACACTCTTAGGAGGTAACCTAGATCCTTGTATTTTACTTTCATTTTCTTTTCAGTTTATTTAAGAACCCGACTCCAGGAAGGACTATCAGCTAAGTTAGGAAAAGAACTACATTTGCTATCCTCAAGGCCCAAACTGAGTCAAGAACAAATAAATCTCAGGTGAACTCTTTTCTTTTCTTTTTACCTATCACACTCTATTTCTCTTCTCCATTGAGGATAATATCATTTAAGTTGGAGAAAAGAATAATAGAAAAAATTAAAAAGTCTTTGAATAAGTTAGTATTTAGCGGTTAGACATCTGATTATGCCCAAGAATCAAGCTGAACCAAGTATTTTTTTTTTAAAAATAAACTGATGTACAGATCAAAGAGTTTATGAGATACTGAAAAATCAAGTATTAAGAAAATCCAATAAAGAGCTAATTCTAGAACCTAAATATTTTTTTTGTGAGTATTTTTAATTTTTTTTACTAGCATCAAAGAAGAGTTTACTTTTCATAGGCTAGCAAAGGATAACTATATATTTTTTTATAAAATAAAAATTATTTTTAAAATAAAATAATTTTCAAGTACTTCATGCTGAGTAATCAGATCTCTTTGCCTAAGCAAGTATTGAATTTCATGTCAAAAGATGTGAGGATAAAGAAGCTCTGTTGTAAAACTAGTTTTAACTCATAGTCTGTTTGATTCGAACTATAAAACTCGAGGAATATTTTATATTTAGTACCTTAAAGTTATCTAATTCGGGAGTCATTGACTGAAAACTCACTAGATGGGTCAGATAGAAAGCTTAACTGGTTAAGACACTCATTAATGGTACAATATAAAAAAAAATAATAAATGAAGGATGGAAGTAACACTATATTTATCCAAATGAAAGTTAAATGATTTAGAGATAAAGGTAGGGGGTAATTTAGAAAAAAGTTTAGAACATATTTAGTATTCTTGACTTAACTTTCATATTGATTAGTACTAATATCCCAATGACATACCTCACTCATGCTCTACTGAATATCAATAGCCTTTTTGAAAATTGCCTGATAAAATTCGAAACTCTAAGCTAAATGGTACTTAACCCTAAATCCTTTCTTTACTCAAGGATGAGAAAAGCTCAAGTTAGGAGGTGTGATCGATACATGAAATAAGATATTAGAAGTATTAAATTTTATGTTATTTAATTTATATTAGTTTGAATTTGATGCTTCTTAATTGCTTTTGCAGGTAATTGGTAGATTACGTCCATTCAAGTTAATTCAAAGTGATTTAGACCCAAGAATGATGGCTAAAAGCAACCACATCAAGGGGAGGAAGATCATCTGAGGGTTTAGAAGCAACATCTCCAATCCAAGGGCTAAAATTCATGATGTAATCCTTAAGATCAAGAAACCCTAGGTGCTACATCAAATCAAGGGCCAAGAATCAATCAATTGAAGATCCAATGGCCACATTTCAAGGCATCCTAATCAATACATTAGAAGAAAATTTTGAGCTGCATCCAATCCAATCAAAAGAGGAAGACTATCAAGGTAAAAGAGGGAATGTTTTTTTTGGCATGGGAGCCGATGAGGATGCATGAGTGACGCAGAAAGAAGGAAAAGGCATGGTGTGGACCCACGAAGTGCTGCATGTGCGGCACAAAATGCGGACTCACAGGGAGGTTGTACGTCGAAGACCAACAAGAAAGAAAGAAGGACGTGCATGGCAATAAGGAAAATGAAGAAAGATTTTTAGGGAGAAGAAATGCGGGTGCGTGGAAAGGAAAAGAAGTCACGCTCGCTGGTTGCGGAAAGCTAAAGGAGATATGCGGGATTTAGGAAAAGAAATTGTTTCTTTTGGAGAATTTGTTTATAGAGAGAATGAGAGGTATGGGTAGCTTGGTTTTGGGGAGATTTTTGGAGCTTTATTTAAAGGAGACCGTGGCCCTAAAGAGAGGACACACACCCCCTTTTGGGGGATCATCTCCTAAGCCCCCACAAGCTGCCATCCCCTTCTTTTCCTCTCTCTTTTTCATGCCCAAAAAGTCTAGGAGAGGTTCTAATAACTCCTCCTCTTCTTTGCCGCCACCATATGCCTCCATAGATCCCTTCACCACATTCCAAAATAACTAAGGGAGGTCCTAACCTTAATATTCTTTCCACCAAATCTAGAAAAGGTTCTAATCTTAGTGCCGCTACTCTTCTTCTCCATTATCTCTATACTTTCATCTATCATTCTTTTTTAAAGTTCCTAGACCAAGCCTTCCAGTCATTCTACTACTGTCTGTATAGAGAAAGATGAAGGATTCAAGGAAGCATACCTACCATCAGGCGTAGCTAGAAGATTTAACTTGGAGTTAGTTATCTTATATCACACTTTTATCTTTTCTTTTATGTATGCTTTATTAGATTAATAAAATTTTTTTATTGCAATTCTTTATCTTTTTATTAGTTTCTCTCAATCTATTATTTTTTTATTTTTAAAATAATCAAATTAAGATATTTGTGGATATGTTTCCGACTCATCCTATCTACATAGTAGTGAGTAGGATTAATTTTAGTGTACTGCGACATGCATCAGTGGGGGTGGTGGATCTGACATGGGGGATGGTAGATCTGGCATGGGAGATGGTGGATCTGGCACTGTAATGGTGGCACAGGGATGGGGCTCTGACAGGCTTTCGATGGCAAGATGGGGGAAGAACAATGGAGGCGGTGAAGAAGGGGGGAGGTGGGGCTGCGGGGATGGCAGATTTGATGTGAAGATGGTGGTGCATGGATTGGGGCATGGGGATGAGGGCTCCACCAAGGTTCCAACGGCATGACAGTGGAAGAAGTGGGACTAGAGGTAGGGGAAGAACGAGGGATGCAGGGGCACAGCGAAAAAAAATCGATCAAGAATGGGTGGGATTTTAGGACTTTATATTAGCGATGGTGAATGCTGCATCGCTAAAATCATCGTTAATAACTAATTAATATTAAATAAATAAATATTTAAAATTTAAGAGTTATAGCAATAGCTTTACCGTCGCTAATAACCAAATAGTCTATCGCTATTAGATGTTCAACGCTTTAACGATGGTTTCTTTTTGGTTGTAATTTTTCATCGATAAATATCCCTATTAGCGATGGCTAATATGCCATCGCTAATAGCCGTCATTACTAAAGAATATTCTTGTAGTGATTCTAGATGGTATCAAAGCTAAGGGTTTAAGATTCGTGGCCCATCAATTTATGACTTTACATGGTATCAAAGTTAAGATCTCAAGATTGGTGGCCCATATATTTATGGCTCTATATGATATTAGAGCAATAGGCTTAGAGAGTAGTTAAGTGGTTTATAGTTTTAATTAGATTTATTTGGAGCATAGTTATTTTGGAGCTGCAACTTGATTATTGATGATTTCTATGTCATAGCTCAGCATGGTTGAAGAGCTTTCGATAATTCGCTGTGCCATGGTACATATATTTAGACTCTGTTTGGTGATTTAAGGGATGAATCATTATGGCTAATGTTATTACTATCTTTATCAATAGGTTTGGTTATGAGATGTCTGATCTTACTGATATTAATAAGACTGCTTTTACTACTATTACTTCTTTTCATAAGTTAAACAATATCTGTTGTCCATATTAGAAGGTTCTTATCAAATTTTATTTGATAGGCCAAGATTTATGAGATATTTTGGATAAGTCAGAAATGATGCCAACAGACGAGATTGTAGGAAGAAAGTGGAATCTGAAATCCAGAAAAATAATATAGATTCTTCAAATTTTAGTTGATAAAAAAAATTATCTCCCTATTTAGGATATAAAAGAGCCAAAAAAAGCATGGAATATTCTTGTGATTGTCTATGAAAATTCTGGCAATATAAGAAATCATAAATAAAAATTATCTGAAGAATGGATTTTGGTTCCAGACTTTACCAAAGATCTAAAAAAAAGAATAAAAATTGATTTAAAGATGAAGATTTGAAATAGAGAGAGCTTGATCAGTTAGAGATTGGATCAATTTTTGAAGACTTAGAGCATGGCAAGATTGATTAGGTTGAGGATCAATTAAATCTAGAAGAAAACCTTGAGCAAGAGAAGCTTAATTAAGTAGATGTTGCATCAAAAGAGATCATGATTGAAGAATCTATTAATTTTGAGATTACTTAAGAAGAGTCAGAAGATGCCATAATTGATCTAGTTATGGAGATCTATATTAAGGAATCAAATCATGCGAAAGAGTTCTATATTGAACCCATCGAAGATTTAGATATTTCATATAGAGGTTTAGTCAGTCATAAGGATGAAGAGCTGACTAATTTGAAGTAGTTTTAGAGATCAAGTGGTAAGGAGATATGCTTAGCAGAGATGATTTTTATTATGCCTTGGTGTTCGATAAAATTTTTGATATATTAATTAATTTTGAAGGTACTCCAAAGTTTGAGATATTAAAAGATATTATGCATGAATATTTGATTTCATATTTAGAAAAAGTCAATCATATGCAGCTATCTGAAGGTGCTCCAATTGAGATATGTGAATATAGCCAAATTTTGTTTGTTGATTTCACAGGTATGCAAGTAATTGCCGGTGCACCTCTGGTACATAATGAATATAACTTGCAACATTATATTCATTGGAATGAGCTGGATGCTTGAAGGAGTCTTGGCATCATGACCTTAGAGCAGTGCAAAAAAAAATTATTGGTGGACATCATCATCTTCAACATATGCATCGAAGAGAATGGGTCGATAAAAAAATTATTGTTCAAGCCAATAAAGGAGTTTTACTATTCAATTGTTTGTTCAATAAGTTGTTATACATTATTGTTACCGTAACAATGATGGTGATGGCTACTATGACATTCCATCACATCGATAAAGTCAATATTATTGGCATAGAATTCATAATAAGGAAAAGTGTTGAGATTTATTGTCAAGTCTCAATCTAATTAGGATTCTATTTTTAGTTGATTATTGATTTTAATAATTTTAAGATTTTATTTTTAGTGTTACTCTATTTAATTATTTTCTTTTAAAGATTATTTGAGTTTATATTCTAATAGATTTTTTATTTTTAAGTCAAGATAGGAGTCAAACTCTCACCCATATGGTGCTCTATTTAAGGGACCTTTGGTGTCCCCTCGGTGTGTGGAAAACCGTATGAAAGATGGTGGAAAAAGTATAGGAAGAAAGAACTAGGAGAGATTATTTTTACGTGTGAAGCTTCTTTTGTGATATATTTTTTGTAAGAATTTGATCTTTATTCTTCTTTAAATAAATTTATTTTTATCTCCCAATTTTTTCTTCCATAATTATTTTGTTTGTGGTTCTATATAATTTTTTTATTTGATATTTGTTTTGAATCTTAAGCCAGCATAATCGATCTGCTCTATGTAGCATCCCATTCTACAGTGACTCAATTGACTTCTAACATGGGCTTTGAAAGGGATGGGATAGGTCAGGTAGTCTGGTTCTTTAATACTATTAAGATATTAATGGGTTTCTGATCATAGTTTTGGATTTGAAAGCACCTCAATAATGGAACAACTTGATGGATGTGATGCTACCACAATTGTTTGCCAACAAAAGATGAGGTCTCTACATTGACACCTTATAATCTACTTAGAAAATTAGATACTTAATCACAAAACCTAAAAAGTGAAACAAATCAATTTACTTTTGACTAACTACCAAATCTAACCATCTTTTCTTTTTGCATTGCATAATTTCATAAAATATCTTAAGGGCACAAATCCTAAATAAGATAAGGCGGAGATTTCATCATCCTTTCTTGGCCCACAAACCACCATCCTGCATATTGTATTGACCTAAACCTTAACTTAAAATCAATTAGATGTTGGTCCCTAAGGACTCTCAAGCTCAATAGGATAAGCGATCCAAAGAGTTGGATCAGGTTAGGGTTAGTCAATTTGACTGGTATCTAGAAAAGTGGTTTAGGGACTACATCCTGAAGGAAGATGGTTATTTAATTGATTCCGTTTGCTTGCCTGGCCAATTCAGTTGATGTCTAAGGAAAGCAACGGAGGGACCTTCACCAACCTTACACTTACCTGGCCAGTTGAGTAGTTAGTCTTTTACCTGGAGTGCTCAAAGGCAATCTTGGCAGTTAGGAGCTGTCTAGATCTAGGGTTACCCTTAGCTAGGATTGTCTACATGACTTGATTACTAATCTACAACCATTAATCCTAATTAAAACACTCTTCTCTATCGTCTCTCGATTTAGGACTCTTTAAGCTCTCATCTTTAGAATTCTCTTCTCATCTATCTCTCCTTTCTCTTCTCTCTTCTAACCAAAAAAAAAAATCATTAAAAATCTCACAAGATTGCAACTTGGAAAAAAAAATCTGGTCGTTTAGTGAGAATTGATTCAAAGCCTACCCTAATCCAAGAAAATTCTGAGTCCACAATGAGTGAAGTCAATCAATCTCAAGTCCTAAAAGATCTTTGTTATCTTGTTGGCTTAGCCCAACCATCTTGTATCAGACTTCTCCAAACCAATGCAACAACTTTTAAAATTAAATCTCAAATCATTAACATGCTCCCTAAATTCACTGGTAATGAAGATGCATATATTTTTATGAGAGAATTTGAGGAAGTATGTGACACCATGAGAATACACCACATATCAGATGATGCTATTAAACTTAGACTGATTAATTTTGCTCTCAAGGATAGTGCTAAGAAATGGTTATATAGTCTACCCAACCACTCGATCACAACTTGGGATAGATTTCTAAAAATTTTTTTGAGAAAATTTTTTCCACGTCATAAAACAACTAAGTTAAGAAACGAAATTAACCAATTTTATCAATTTGGGGGTGAGTCTTTCTGAAAGTATTTTGATCATTTCAAGAACCTTTTAAGCCAATGCCCACACCATGGAATTGAGACTTAGAGCTAAACCTTTTATGAGAGACTAGACTCAAACTCTAGAACCATGCTAGAGTCAATGTGTCAGGACCAGTTTATGCATAAGAAAGCCAATGAAGCCTAGTAATTCTTAAAGGACCTAGCAGAAAAGAGCCTGCAGTGGGAAGCAACTAGAAAACCTACAAAAGGAACTATGCACCAAGTATCCACATCCCTAGCTACAGAGGCCAAAATCGATACTATACTACATAGGTTAGAGGCCTTAGAACTCAAGAGAGACACTCAAGTAAACCAAGTTTCAACATCTACTTGCAATGGATGTAATGCCACAGACCACGTCATGGAAGAATGTCCCTTTTTGATGAACCCAACTGGGAATGAAGTAGCACAGATTAATGCTGCCTACTACAAACCTACAAATGACCCTTATGCACCAACGTATAACCCAAGATAGAGGAATCATCCTAACTTTTCTTGATCACAAGGGTCAAATCCCAGTAGACCTATCCTTAATCAATCTAATCAAAGGCCCACTCAACCATCAAATTATTCACAAGGCTTCAACAATGATCAAAGGCTTAATGCACTGGAAAAAAGATTAGAGATTTTAATAAAAACTACTTCTGATAGTATACAATTTAATGACCAAAAGCATAATAAACTATAGAAAAGTCTTGAAGCCTTAACAAAAATCACAAACAATTTCATGCAAACCACGGGCCAACTTGTAAATTCAAACACCCAAGCCATTGCTTGTCTAGAAATACAATTAAGTCAGTTGGCTACCACCATCAGTGAAAGAGAAAAAGAAAAATGGCCAAGCCAACCTGAATCTAACCCAAGAGCTCAAATTGGTCAACAATCTCAACCTGAAGGTCGATTCAACCATGTAAATGTAATTCACGCCTTAAAGCCTAGGAGATAAGTAGACAATCAGGTAGGTATAACTGAGAACCAAGAAGACCAATCGACTGAACCACAAACTGATCAGACTAAGTCTGACAACCCTGAATCAACAAAGGTTCATGAGCCATCCAAGCCAATTGCAGAACCTATCACTAGGTTCAAGCAAGTTGAGACATCAACCACCAATCCTATAGCTCTTTTTTCAAATAGACTTAGGTCAAACAGACACTCAGCCCACATGGATCAAATCTTAGAGATATTCAAATAAGTGAAAGTAAATATTTCTTTGCTAGATATGATCCAACAAGTTTTCACTTACGCTAAATTCTTCAAAGACCTATGCACAAAGAAGAAGACCACTAATATTTTCAAGAAAGCCTTCTAGGCAGCTAGTGTGAGCTCATATCTTTCAAGCCATATGCCAGCCAAGTACAAAGATCTAGGATCTCTTACAATCTCATGTATCATTAGAGAAACCATCATTGATAAGGCCTTGTTAGATCTAGGGCTAGTGTAAATATCTTACCTTATTCGGTCTATAAGAAATTAGAGATAGGAGAATTAAAGCCTATAGAAATTATATTGCAAATGGCAGATCGATCAGTGAGAATCCCCCAGGGAGTTATGGAGGATATGCTAATCAAGGTCAGTGATTTCATTACCCTATGGATTTTGTGATCCTAGAAACTGAACTAGTGTCAAACCTAAAAGGTCACATCTTAGTTATCTTAGGTAGACCATTTTTAGCAACCACCAACGCCCTGACAACTGTTGCAATGGACTCATGAAGCTCTCATTGGAAACATATCCATTGATCTTGATATTTTAATCTTGAAAACAAAAGGGACCAATTAGTCAATGTAAACTTGATCCAAGATGAGATTTATGAGCTCATTGATCTAGAGGAAGAAGATTTTGACTGTAATCTCTGATCAGACTTAGAATCTGAAATTACTTATGAACTGTCCACATCCTATTACCAGAAGGTTCATCCACAATGGCTACCACCTATCGAATCACTTGTTAGACTGGTTGAACCAAAATCCAAACCATCGATTGAGGAAGCACCGAAACTAAAACTCAAAACACTCCCTGAGCATCTCAAATATGCGTATCTAGGTCCATCTGAAACTCTGCCTGTAATCATAGCATCAGACCTAGATCCAACCCAGGAGGAGAAGCTTTTAGCTATCCTCAAAGAAATAAAGAAGCAATTGCATGGACCATGGCTGATATTAAGGAGATTAGCCCTTCAATTGTCCAACATCGAATTCACTTAGGGGTGGAAGCCAAGTCAATTAGAAACTCCTAAAGGAGACTTAACCCAATTATGAAAGAGGTAGTGAAAAAGAGATTCTCAAGTTATTAGACAATAGAATTATCTATCCTATTTCAGATAGTTCATGGATTAGTCCAATCCAAGTGGTCCCTAAAAAGTCTGGGATTACAGTGATCCAAAATGAAACCAATGAACTTGTGCCGACTAGGAGTTCAAACTGGATATAGAGTCCGTATTGATTATAGAAAACTGAATGCGGCCACAAAAAAAAATCACTTCCCATTACCTTTTATTGACCAGATGTTGGAGAGGTTAGTTGGACACGAGTTCTATTATTTCTTGATGGATACTCCGGCTACAATCAAATTCCTATAGCACCAGAGGACCAGAGAAGACCACATTTACCTATCCATTGGAACCTTTGCCTATAGAAGGATGCCCTTTGGCTTATGTAATGCCCCATCTACTTTTCAAAGGTGCATGGTCAGTATCTTTCTGACATGATCGAGAGATTTTTAAAAATCTTTATGGATGACTTTTCTATCTTTGGCTCCACCTTCTCTGAGTGCCTACATCACTTAAGGCTAGTCTTAGAAAGTGTAAGGAGAAACACTTAGTGCTTAATTGGGAAAAATGCCAATCATGGTCAAAGAAGGCATAGTGCTGGCTATGTTATCTCAAAGAAAGGTATTGAAGTAGACAAAGCCAAAGTAGATTTGATCGCAAATCTTCCACCACCTAGATCAATCAAGAAAATTCACTCATTTTTAGGACATGCTGGTTTCTATAGGAGGTTTATCAAGAATTTTAGCAAGATAACCCGGCCACTGACTAATCTTTTAGCTAAAGATGTCAAATTGATTTCACTCCTAAGTGCCGTGAATCATTGAATGTCTTAAAAAGCACTGACATCGCACCCATCATTCATCCACCTAACTGGCCTCAGCCCTTCAAACTTATGTGTGATGCATCAGATCAAGCCATCG
>NC_026003.2:17742065-17832859 GCF_000442705.2 Elaeis guineensis
TCTCGGGAGTGCTAGCTTGTGCGAAGATCATCTTCTTGACTGATCTAAATTCTTTCTTCAAATCTCTCAAACTTTTTTAGATATTAAAAAAGGACATCTAGAGGATTTGGAGATGAGGAAGAAGTATGGAGAAGAAATAATTTTTCTTCTTATTTTTCTCTCTTCCTAGACCCTAGAAACCCTAGGATTTCTAGATTTTTTGCGCTCACCCAAGAGGAGAGGACTTTCCTCTAATTTTTTTCATGCCAAGGAACCATGCCAAAAACCTTCACTATGAAGATGTCTTCCTTCTCTCTCTTACATGCACAAAAGAGAAAAATAAACCCCTTTATTTTGCATGAAAGAAGATAGGGTTTGAAGAGTCCTAGAGATGTTGGACTCTTGATGTGTTATTGCCCTGTCTCCCAATTCCATGCCAAATAAAATATGGGACGCCCCAACCAATATTTTCCATGGTAAAGCAGACCTCTAGCTGATTTCCCACATTGAAAAATTTCCTTTTGTCACACAAAAGAAAGGGAAAAGAAGGAAGTGGGCGGCAAGGTTATAGATAAGGTCAAATATTATCCATATATGGTAACCAACTCAAATCAAATTTGAACATACCATTTAACACTAGATTATATCCAATTTTGGATGTGAGAAAGGAATGGTAGAAGGCCTTTTGGCATGGAGAAATCTCACACAAAAAACCTTTTGTGTGTGATGAGAAGTGGCATCCAAAGTTATGGCGCAAGGGAAGAAGAGTCCATTCTTTTATGGACTCTTAGTTTCTTTATTTGATTCCAAACCAAATCACATCTGATTAAGCCCAAATAAATAGATAAAATTAATCTAATTAGGTTCATAATTTTTTAATCAAATTTTAATCAAATTAAAAATTGATTAAAATAAAATCCTGATCAAATCACGGATAATTCTTCCTTAGCGATTAGACAATCTCATAACCTAATTAGATCAAATCTAATTGAATCTAATTCAATTAGATTTTATCTAATCTAATTTGCTCAATTAAATTGAGCTAATCAATAATCTAATTACTAATTAATCTTCATTAATTTACTAATACTCAATGAATAAATTTATTATAACTTTTGCATAAGATTAACCATCAATCGAGTTGATGATTAAACCTTGAATGATTCTTAATCATTGATCAGCCACATGATCAGTCAGAAACTTCTTTTGAGTGTGACCTCATAGGTTTAAATCTAAATCAGTAGCACAAAAATAAATTTTTGAACCAATCAATGTAACCATCTAGCAATAGGACCCGACGTTTGGATAGATTGAATGATGGTGAAGTAACATTCAAGAACCTACTGGTATATGGTTGCCATATAATTCATCTCTTTGATTCTAATCCTCAAGGATGACTCAGGATTTAACTATCAACCCTATAATAATCATCTATATTGTATTTCAATCTTTCAAATCCATCACATGGATTACTTGAGTCCAAATTTTACTAAATTAAAATACATTGATGCATTAACTCCTACTAATTCAGAAGGATCAATCTCATCTTAACTCATGCACCGACTTGACAAGTACTTGACTGCACCAAAAACTTTTCATTACTGAATTAAAAATTCAGATAGTTTGATATTAAAGTACAATGAGTTGCTTGCAAGTCACTGTGGTGATCTCAGATCGGAGGGACGCTTATACCTATACCCTTCGTGAGCCACTCTTGACAGCAGAGTGCTCCACAGTTGATCATATTCAGTGATGATGCACTCCTACATCTCACCTACATACCATATCAATGTCTCCACACTATTTGATTATGAGAATAACCAATGCATATGGTACACAACGATCTACACTTGATATCACTATTGTCCTACTAATAGTGTATTGTTTGATCGCGAACTAGTTTGACTACATGATGAATCCTCCTTTATCGATCCAAATAATCTTAAGGACTTCATCATAATACAGAAGTTTGTTAGAAGATGTAACTCTATAATGAAAAAGGTCAAATAACTTTTATTATTGATTAATTTATATATATTTATAATTAGCACAATCATCAAATGATTGACTTTAGGATATATTTTCCAACGACTCCCACTTGGACTAAAGCCAATCAGTATAGCATCATATACCCATATTCGAATTATCATCTCAAAACTCCTAAATATCGATGCTTTTATAAATGGATTATTCAGGTTCTCCTTTCCATCAATTTTTTAAAGTTCAACATCATCTTAACAGATTTTTCGAATAAGGTAGTAGCGATACAAAATACTTGATAAGCTAATAGGACTTCGGCTTCCTAATATGAGTTATGGCTCTGGTGTTGTACAATACAGTCGGACCATCATCAGATGGTGCCACTTCTAGCTTGTCAGTGAACCTGTACAATCACATAGCTTTCTTACAAGTATCAGATGCTGCAATGCATTCTTCCTCACATTTTAAATTTGGCTATAATTTCTTGCTTGAAATTTTTTCAGTATATTGCTCTATTATTTAGGATAAGGATATATTCCGACATATTCTTGCTATTATTATATCCAATTAAAAATTAAAGTCATACTCTATAAATTTTAAGTCAGATTCTCTATGATCGAGTCATCGATCTTTAGTATTTCTCAAATACTTAATGATGACCTTTCAGTGATTCTCATTCGAATCTTGCAGATATCCACTCACTATCCTAGTAAATATACCATATCCTATCTCGTATATGATGTACATGACAGAATAAATTCTAATCATAAATATTCTATATATGTTGGACTGGGATAACCTTAGTAGGCTCTTAGATCTATCTCTATAGATCTTCATCTCTAGGATGAGGGATATTTTTCTCAAATCTTTTATGGAGAACAATGATAACAGCGAAATCTTTATTCCCTGTAATGTAAGAAATATCATGTTATTTTTTATTAAGAGAATTTCATTCACATACAAAATAAGAAATGCACTCATAGAACTATTAATCCATTTGTATTTGTAAAATTCATCTTCATTCTTAACGAAGCCATACGTTTTGATCACTTATTAAAATACATGTTCCAACTCTGAAATATTTAGCATTGCCATAGGAGAAAATATCTCATTATGGTCAATACCATAATGTTGACAATATTCTTAGGCAACCAAACGAGCTTTGTAGGTCTCCACCTTCTTATCTGCGCACTCTAATCTTATTGAAGATCCACTTACATCCTGGGCTTTACCCCTTCGAGTGCATCAACGAGTGTCCATACACCGTTGACCATTATGGATTTCATTTCAGAGTTTATAGCTCCAAGCCACTAATCAGAGTCGGACCTCTGCATGACATCCATGTAGGTGATCAAATCTTTGTTGTTCTCATCAAATTCAACAGGATCACATTCTGAAACTAGAAATCGAAGTATCTAATCGACGGCTGTGATACTCTTCCAGATCTCTTTAATGGTATTTCTACAATAAGTTTTGGGTTTGATCTAATCAAATCCAATTCTATGGGTTTAATAGATTGTGTCAATTCTTCTATCTGTTGAACTTCATAAGTTTCACATTAGAGTCATCAGTTCCTTCACCAAGATACTCTTTTTCTATAAGGAATATCGAACAACTCTTGTTCTTTAGTAAGGTAAAAGTTATATCCTTTAGATTCTTTGAGGTTACCCTATAAAATAATACATATACAACTGGGATCCAAGCTAATCAGTCTACAAATACTTGACATAAAATAAATATTTTTAAACCCTAAGGTAAGAGAGTATTGGCTTATGCCTAGTCCATATCTCATATGGAGTCTTTGCGACTGATTAGTTCAAAATCCAATCAAGAATTTGACAAGTAGTCTCAAGAGCATAACCCTAATAGGAGACTTGCAGACTTGTAAATCCCATCATGGATCGAACTATGTCTAACAAAGTCAATTCCAATTAGAGAGAATCCTATCTCTTCTAAATATGTCAAAAACTCATCGAAAAGGTATTTTTCTCCTTGGTCTGACTGAAAAGTTTTAATGCTCTCCTAGTTTGTTTCTCGACCTCATTAAGGAATTATTTGAACATTTCAAATAATTTAAATTTATGGCAAACATATTGGTAGATCCAATATATCAATATATATCAGACTTAGAACATCATTGGCTCATTCATCTTTTCAGCAAAAGGTGACTTGATCATCTTACTAAGGAGATAGGATTGATAGGTTGATAATGATTTATAATAATTGACTTCGAAGATTATCCCCTATTGATCTTATTCTTATTTATACGACTGAGCCTAAATTACCAAAGGTAGGTTTTCATGATATTATCTATTCTAAAGAGTTTGTTTGCTATGTACAGTACACTAATAGGCTGTGACCATTCGTAAATATCATTTTTTTAGTTATCCACTATGATTTTGACATCATCCATAATGATATTATAAAAATCATTCTATATTGATAATATAAATCTATTCTTGGTCGGAAGGCCTACAAAAATTACATTTGTCAAAATAAACAATAGTGACAATCATCAAAAATGATATTATTAGACTTAAAAATTTGTTTGAGAATTTTCAAAGTCAGAATTGAAATATAACTTTCAGCTCCAACATTCTGAAATCTTTTGTTGTTTTCAATCTTTCTACTAACCTAAAGTCATTGCAACAATTTGTATGGACTTTTGATATCCAATACTTATAGTAGTGTCACAATTAGGCCTGCAAATGGGTTAGGTCGGATCTGATCCTGAGTGATCTCAATCCGATCCGATTTCTTGATCGGATCTTGATATTGGATCCATACCCATCTCGATAAAAAATTGGATCAGGTCAGGTCAGGTCTATGATCGAATTTATTGATCCATTGGATCATTCGGATCGAGTCGGATCCATATATAATCCGAACCCAATCCATGAAATGCGAGTCCAGTTCGGGTCTAGTTTGGATCGGATCATGGGTTTAATTTATTTGAAACCTACCATCAGTGAATACTAATACTAGATGACAACTACGAAATGCCTCTTTTCTTTTTTTCCTCTAATCCTCCAACTGTAGCTTCTAATAATTAATTGTATTGAATAGCAAAGAGAAACAAGTGATTTTTTAGAACAGTCAAGATTTCAGAAGTCCACATAAAAGAAGAAAAGTAAAAAAAAATATGAATTTTATATAATGATATAATTATCCCAATCTAAAATATCATACAGGAGAAATACTTGTACATGGTTAAAAATGAGACAGCACATACTATGGATGACACAATATCTGTGCACGTTAGAGCATGCTCTAAAATTTCTTAAAGATAACAAAATAAAGTTAAAATTCAAGAAGCCCTCTTGCTTTTGTATCTCATGGCATGGTAAATATAAACCAGAAGGTTTAGAAAACTGAGCCCAGCGAGAAGCCAGAAGAAGTAATCGAGATGCCCATTATCAGGAATCCATCTAGTCTTTCCTTAGATTGTTATAGATGTTACAGCAGTCAGAATAAAAGAACTGAAGGATTTGAAAAATTTTTAGTTTTGAAGATTTTTAGTTTGAAAATCGGATAGGGAAGACCGAAAGATTTGAAAAATTTTGATCCAAGCCCAAACCCCTATTTGGGTGAGTCACTCTAACTAGGTTCGGGTCCTATATTTGGGTCCGAATTGGATCAGATCAGATCGGGTCATGTATCTTAAGATCCAAATTAATCAAAAAATTTTTACGGATTGGGCCGGGTCGGGTTCAAATTCAAAAATTCTAGACCCAACTCGAAAAAGAGAATGGGTCCAATTTTTGAACCCGATCCAGCTCCATGGGTTTTTTAAATGGGTTTGGATTGAGTCTAACCAGATTGGGTCGGGTTGGGTCACGGATCAATCCGACCCATTTGCAACCTTAGTCACAGTTAGACAAATCACAAAGTGTTATCATATAAGTATCTTGTTCAGCAATCCTTTGTTGATTTTTCTTTCTTATCTTGTTCGAATCAAGAGACTCTGCCAGACTAGGTTAATCTTAGACTCTTTTGTCAGTTCAGGCTCCTTAGCTCAAGCACGACTCTTTTGCATCTTCTTTTTTTTTCTTTTTTAAAAGATTATTGTCCCACTAAAGACACATCTTTAGAGGTGCAAAAGAACTCCTTTAACATTTAAAGGATTTCCCCCACTGAGCACCATCAAATTTACAACTAAATTATGTCTTTGGTGCTCTCAAAAATATCATACGGCGATACAATTATTTGGCCACTTCTAATAAGTGCCTTTGATCGCATCATGTGTGTTGGACATGGGAACATTAGGTGCTGGATGAGTAATCATATATAGGATCCATTCATGCTGTAAAACTATTTATAACATCCGATACCAACTATCGAAGTTGGATCTTATAAATAAGTCAATGTTAAACAGTGAACGGAGCAACGGATATCTAGCTATAACTGAAAGAAAAATATAAGACCTCTATATTTATGAATAGATTAAGCCTAAAGACTTAGACTTTAGTCTAAAGGTTCTCCCACTATTTTAATCGAATTGGTAGCCTCTACCTCCAATTCAAAAAATTATCCTAATACCTTAGTGGGTACTAGAATCCACATAAACTGTATACAGGTCCGAGTATGGCTCGACCAATCCATATACATTTATAAGTAGTTCTCAACCAATTATTCTTCAAAAATTTTTAGTATTAAGTTTCGCCTCAGATTTCATTTCAGTAGGCGATGGGCCTCTACTGAAAGTCCCAATTAGATCCAACCATTAATATAAATCTACTCAGTGATTCTAACTAAGGAATGATCAAGTCCGAATATGGCTCGACCAACCCAACCATTCATCAGATAGTACAACAGAGTCATCATATGATGAATGATAATTTCATCATTTAGAGAAACATCAGATGGATGGCACCTACAATGTCAATCAGAAAGAATGGATCCATTATCATTCACCTTAATAGGAGGCTATGATCTAGTTATCACCATAACTATCTCATTTTAGGGACCTAATAATTTAGAGAATTTAAGAATTAATTTAGAGAAGAGATTTGATCAGCTAATTAACAATCCTCTCACCGACTTTAACAAGTCATGAAGAGGACTACAGATAGGTCAATTTAAGAGTACCAAAATCAATCACACTGATTTATCTATGCAGCATGGGTTAGCACAAATCAATGAGCAATCTAATCAAAAGCTGATTAACCATATCGGTCAAGTAAGTGAGATCGATGGGAGGATATGCTAAGCTTGCCTTAGACACTATCAAAATGGCCAGATAAACTACTTCCAATTAAAACCACCGGTCGAAATGCCAAACTTATCTTAGACATCAATTAGTTCATTAGTTTCAAGGTCTATTTAGTCTAATCAAAGATATGGACTTGACTAACTATAACTATTATATTGGTTCTAGAAAAATTTGATTTAATCTAATTCAATATTTGGTTAGATTTAATTAATTTTTCTACTTGATCCATTAACTCTTTGATTCTATCCTTAGGTCTAACCTAATTAAGATGACCTGATCAAGCTAACCTATAAATCCATCAACCCATATTTTATGAGAATGATATTAGATCTTTAATTCATAAGTCTAGATCTAATTAGTTCAACTTAATTCTAAATTAAGTATAGGTTCAACATAAGTTTAAGTTTTGGTTTTGAACAATTTCAACTTTTTATTTTGTAAATAATTTATAACAAATTTTATGCAAAGACTTTCTGTTCTAAAACTGAGTCGACTCAATCAACATTAAACCGACTACACAAGGAGACTAGGTCAACTCAATTCAAAACTGAGTCAGCTCAGTAATTATGCGAGCACATTTTAAAAAGTTTCAGATTTGAAAAATTTTACATAATGCTAAAATAAAATCAATCATAAACATCTTTTTAGATCATATCTAAATTTTTTATGATTTTAGATTTTATTTTTTCATGATTAAAATAATTTTAAACATATAGATTAGATATTTTATATTTTATATAACTTTGTATTACATACAACAAATCTAGGGTTTCAAGATCTAGAATTTTGCAGAAAAATAAGTTCTTCCTTTCACGTTCTTCTTCATGGAATTTAATCACATGGCACCCCTACACACTATAAGAATATCCCATCGAATAGAAAGAGAGGGTCTTTAAACTCTTCTTGCACCTATGATCGGACGGCCTGATGATCAACCTAATCTAAGTACTTGCTAATCGGATCATCTAATCTAATCACATATCATATATGCATGAATTTAGATCTAATCTAAATTACATCAGATCTGATGATAACTTTAGATCACATCTAAATCAGATCATAAATATCACATGCAACATATAAAATCAGATTTTATCAAAGATCAGCACAAACTAGGACAATCTGTTCACTGTAAGGGGTAAACCTACAATAGGACAATCTTATTTCAGTTTATGTGATCAATCATTAATTAAATTTAGATTTAAGATATCACATATCAAATTTAAATAAAATTAAATTTCAAATTTAATATGTACATATAACATGTCATAATGAACTGGCCTGATATCATTGTTGAAAAATATAGGCGATTTTATACATGTATTTCAAAAATTTTCAAAATAAAATATAGCATAAGATAACTAGATTAATCATATTAATCTATGATAAGTAGTATATTTTTATATTTATTGAAGATATTTTTGATAATTTATGATGCTAACATCTTCTTAAAAACCTAATTTCATGAATAAATTAGATTTTCTTGAAAAATAAATAATTTTTAAAAAATATAAAATTAGAGATATTTATATAAAATAGATATTAATTTAATTAAATAATTTAAGTATCAAAATAATAAAAAAAATTAAAAAATTTAATACATATTTTTTTTATTTTTTAGACAAAAATTGGAGCAAAAATCAAGCCAAAATATCCTAAAAAATATTGAAAATTACCTTCGATGCATGGTGGACCGGCCGCTCGTCCACAGAATCAAGGGCGTAGTCTACAGGAATAGTTCATGGTCCACAGGTGGGTCTACAGGTGGACGAAAGGTTTTTATGCTGATCGACGTCCAGATCAAATTTGGAGCTCGATCCAACAGCTGTGGTCGTTCCCGACTTTATTAAGGAAAGATTTGCACGATCCAACAATTGAAATTCTATCTGGAGTGCAATCAAACAGTCAAAAATACATCCGACTTTGATAAGGATTAAAATATCAGATTTTGGACTAATCTAGATGGTTCAAAGGCGATCCGACGGTCAGAAATTAATGTAAAGGATATTATACGAATTCTAAGAGTTTTAGGACTCCTTTTCTTACCAAAAAAATATGAAAAATTCATCTATAAATAGGAGATCTGGAATAAGTGTAGAGAGGAGAAAAAATCAGAGAAAAAAGTAAGAAAAAATAGAAAAAAATCAAAGAGCTTTAGGGATCAAATATTGGGAGATTATGGAGCTAGAGATCTTGATGCATGGCTAAATCCCTTTAATCCAGGAATATGATGAAGCCTGTAAATAGATTTTTACTTTTTTATATTTAAATTTTATGTAATAAAATTATACTTTTATTTTATATCTTTTTATTTTTTTGATATATTGATCTAGCCTATACAGTCTATACCCTTACTGACGTGCCGTGATCCTTAGATACAGTACGTGCTTTGGAAAGATAGATCGTAGTATATAGATTAAATCTTAGATCTTGTAATTGAATTTAAATAGTTTATACTCAACAGGACGAGCTGTGATCTACTGATACAGTCCGTATCCCTTAAGATAAGCTATACTAATACCTTAATCACAAGAATTAATATTGCAAATAAGAAAAAAAAGAAAATAAATCTAATTTGCATAGTGGATTCAAAATTTTTGAATTATTTTCTGAATTATTTTTTTATAAATTAATTTATATTTTTAATTTAATTTTTACTATTCTATTTCTTTTTATTCCTTCTACAATCAATTCTCTTTTATTTTTTCTTAAAAAAAATAATCGCTCTAAATCTCCGTAGAAACGATCCTACACACCCTATTATATAGTTTGAGTTGATTTTTATTTTCACCACCTACGACAGCGATCAAATTTTGACACCATTGTCGGGATCTAGTATGATTATTTTTTTTTAAAAAAAAATTAGTCTTATTCTTAGTTTCTTTTTATTTGCTTTCTAATTTGCTTAGTTCCTTAGTCAAACTTACTTTCTTTCAAAAAAAAAATCTCTACATTGATACCTCATAATCTACTTAGAAAATTACATACTTAATCACAAAATCTAAAAAATAAAATAAATCAATTTACTCTTGACTAACTATCAAATCTAACCATCTTTTCTTCTTGCATTATATAAGTCATAAAACATCTTAAGGGCACAAACCCTAAACAAGATAAGATGGAGATTTCATCACCCTTCCTTGGCCCACAAACCACCATCCATCTGCATATTGCATTGACCTAAACTTTAACTTAAATCAATTAGATGTTGGCCCCAAGGACTCTCGAGCTCAATAGGATAAGGGATCTAAAGAGTTGGACCAGGTTAGGGTTAGTTAGTTTGACTGGTGTCTAGAAAGGTGGTTCAAGGACTACGTCCTAAAGAAAGATGGTTATTTAATTGATTTCGTTCGCTTATCTGGCCAACTCAGTTGGTGTCTAAAGAAAGCAACAGGGAGACTCCCACCAACCTTACACTTACCTAGTCAGTTGAGTGGATAGTCTTTTACCTGAAGTGCTCAAAGGCAACTTTGGCAGTTAGGAGCTGTCTAGATCTAGGGTTACCCTTAGCTTAGATTGTCTGCATAACTTGATTACTAACCTACAACCACTAACCCTAATTAAAATATTCTTCTCTATCATCTCTCGATTTAGGACTCTTTAAGCTCTCATCTTTAAAATTCTCTTCTCATTTATCTCTCTTTCCTCTTCTCTTAAAAAAAATATAAAAATAACTAAAAATTCTCAAATTTTTCTTGGAAAGGATATCTGGTCTATTAGTGAGAATTGATTCAAACCTATCCTAATCCAAAAAAATTCTGAGTCCACAATGAGTGAAGTCAATCAACCTCAGGTCTTAAAAGATCTTTGCTATCCTGTTGGGTCGGCCCAATCATCTTGTACCAGACTTTCCCAAACCAATGCAATAACTTTTGAAATTAAACCTCAAATCATTAACATGCTCCCTAAATTCACTGGTAATGAAGATGCATATATTTTTATTAGAGAATTTGAGAAAGTATGTGACACCATGAGAATACACCAATTGTCAGATGATGCTATTAAAGTTAGGGTGATTAATTTTGCTCTCAATGACAGTACTAAGAGATGGTTATATAGTCTACCCAACTACTCGATCATAACTTGGGATGGATTTGTAAAAACTTTCTTGAGAAAATTTTTTCTACATCATAAAATAGCTAAGTTAAGAAATGAAATTAACCAATTTTATCAATTTGGGGGTGAGTCTTTTGAAAGTGTTTTGATCGTTTCAAGAACCTTTTAACCCAATGCCCACACCATGGAATTGAGACTTGGAGACTATGCCAAACCTTTTATGAGGGACTAGACCCAAACTTTAGAACCATACTAGAATCAATATGTCAGGGCCAGTTTATGCATAAGGAAGCCAATGAAGCCTGGCAATTCTTAGAGGACCTAGCAGAAAAGAGCCTACAGTGAAAGCAACTAGAAACCTACAAGAGGTGCTATGCACCAAGTATCCACATCCCTAGCTACAGAGGCCAAAATAGATACTATACTATATAGGTTATAGGCCTTAGAACTCAAGGGACACACCAAGTGAACCAAGTTTCAACATCTACTTGCAATAAATGTAATGCCACAGACCACATCATAGAAGAATGTCCCTTTTTGATGAACCCAACTAGAAACGAAGTAGCACAGGTTAATGCTGCCTACTACAAATCTACAAATGACCCTTATGCACCAATGTATAACCCAAGATGGAGGAATCACCCTAACTTTTCTTGGTCACAAGGGTCAAATCCCAGTAGACTTGTCCTTAATCAATCCAATCAAAGGCCTACTCAACCATCAAATTATTCACAAGGCTTCAACAATGATCAAAGGCTTAATGCACTAGAAAAAGGGTTAGAGATTTTAATAAAAATCACTTCTGATAGTATAAAATTTAATGACCAAAAGCATAATTCACTAGAAAAAGCCTTGAAGCCTTGACAAAAATACAAATAATTTTATGCAAACCACAGGCCAACTTGTAAATTCAAACACCCAAGCCACTACCCTCTAGAAATGCAATAAGTTAGTTGGCTACTACCATCAGTGAAAGAGAAAAAAAAATGGCCAAGCCAACCTGAACCTAACTCAAGAGTCCAAATTGATCAACAATCTCAACCTGAAGGTCGATTCAACCATGTAAATGCAATTCACATGTTAAGGTCTGGAAGACAAGTAGACAATCAGGTAGGTATAACTGAGAACTAAGAAGACCAACCGACTGAACCACAGACTGATCAGACCAAGTCTAACGAGCCTGAATCAACAGAGGTTGATGAGCCATCTAAGCCAATTGCAGAACCATCACTAGGTTAAACAAGTTGAGACATTAACCACCAATCCTATAGCTCTTTTTTCAAATAGACTTAGGTTCAACAGACACTCAGCCCACATGGATCAAATCTTAGAGATATTCAAACAAGTGAAAATAAATATTCTTCTACTAGATATGATCCAACAAGTTTCCACTTACGCTAAGTTCCTCAAAGACCTGATGCACAAAGAAGAAGACCACTAATATTCCAAGAAAACCTTCTTGACAGCTAGTATGAGCTCATATCTTTCAACCACATGTTAGTCAAGTACAAAGATCAGGATCTCCTACAATCTCATGTGTCATTGGGAAACCATCATTGATAGGTCTTGTTAGACCTAGGGCTAGTGCGAATATCTTACCTTATTCGGCCTATGAGAAATTAGGGATAGGAGATTAAAGCTTACAAAAATTACATTGCAATTGGCAGATCGATCAGTAAGAATCCCAAGGGAGTTGTGGAGGATGTGCTAATCAAGGTCAGTGATTTCATTTATCCTATAGATTTTATGATCCTAAAAACTGAACTAGTATCAAATCCAAAAGGTCACATCCCAGTCATCTTAGGTAGATCATTTTTAGCAACCACCAACACCCTGATCAACTGTCGTAATGGACTCATAAAGCTCTCATTTGGAAATATATTCATTGATCTTAATATTTTTAATCTTAAAATAAAAAGGATCAATTAGTCAATATAAACTTGATCCAAGATGAGATTTATGAGCCCATTGATCTAGAAAAGAAGATTTTGACTATAATCTCTGTCAGACTTAGAATCTAAATTGCTTATGAACTGTCCACATCCTATGACCAGAGAGTTCATCCACAATGGCTACCACCTATCGAACCATTGTTAGATTGGCTGAACCAAAATCCAAACCATCGATTGGGGAAGCACCGATACTAGAACTCAAAACACTCCCTGAGCACCTCAAATATGCGTATCTAGGTCCATCTGAAACTCTGCCTGTAATCATAGCATCAGAACTAGATCCAACCCAGGAGGAGAAACTTTTAGCTATCTCAGAGAGAATAAAGAAGCTATTGCATGGACCATGGCTGATATTAAGGAGATTAGCCCTTCAATTGTCCAACATCGAATTCACTTAGGGGAGGAAGCCAGCCAATTAGAGACCCCAAAGGAGACTTAACCCAGTTATGAAAGAGGTAGTGAAGAAAGAGATTCTCAAGTTATTAGATAATGAATTATCTATCCTATTTCAGATAGTTCATGGTTAGTCCAATCCAAGTGGTCCCTAAAAACTCTGGGTTACAGTAATCCAAAATGAAACCAAGGAACTTATACCGACTAAAGTTCAAACTGATGGAGAGTCTGTATTGATTATAGAAAATTGAATGCGGCCACAAGAAAAGACCACTTCCCATTTCCTTTTATTGATCAGATGTTGGAGAGGTTAGTTGGACATGAGTTCTATTGTTTCTTGGATAGATACTCCAGCTACAACCAAATTTCTATAACATCAGAAGATCAAGAGAAGATCACATTTACCTATCCATTTGGAACCTTTGCCTATAGAAGGATGCCCTTTGGCTTATGTAATGTCCCATCTACTTTTCAAAGGTGTATGGTCAGTATCTTTTCTGACATGATCGAGAGATTTCTAGAGATCTTTATGGATAACTTTTCTATCTTTGACTCTACCTTCTTCGAGTGCCTACATCACTTAAGGCTAGTCTTAGAAAGGTGTAAGGAGAAACACTTAGTGCTTAATTGAGAAAAATGCCAATTCATGGTCAAAGAAGGCATAGTACTTGGCCATGTTATCTCAAAGAAAGATATTGAAGTAGACAAAGCCAAAGTAGATTTGATTGCAAATCTTCCACCATCTAGATCAATCAAGAAAATCCACTCATTTTTAGGACATGCTGATTTCTATAGGAGGTTTATCAAGAATTTTAGCAAGATAACCCAACCACTGACTAATCTTTTAGCTAAAGATGTCAAATTTGATTTCACTCTTGAGTGCCACGAATCATTTAAATATCTTAAAAAGGTACTGACATCTGCACCCATCATTCACCACCTGACTGGCTCAGTCCTTCAAACTTATGTGTGATGCATCAGATCAAGCCATCGAAGCTGTTTTAGGATAGAGAATCAATAAGCTGCCATGAGTTATTTACTATGCCAGTAGAACCCTCAATAATGTGCAGCTTAATTATTCCATAACAGAAAAAGAGTTTTTGGCTATTGTCCTTGCCTTAGAAAAGTTTAGATCCTATTTAGTTGGTTCACATGTCATTATATATACTGATCACTCAGCCATTAGATATCTCTTAATAAAGAAAGATGCCAAGGCACGCCTAATCCGATGGATTTTACTTTTCAAAATTTGACTTAGAAATCAGGGATAAGAAAGGAACTGAAAATATAGTAGCTGATCATCTGTCCCAATTGATAGATACCCTCTAATGAACCAGCAATAGAAGAGTCTTTTCCTGATGAACAACTCATGGCTGTGACTGTGGAACCGTGGTATGCTGATATTGTCAATTATTTAGCCACAAGTAGGATTCCTTCTCACTGGACTACTCAAGACAAGCACAAATTCTTTGCCCAAATAAAGTATTTTATTTGGAATGATCCATATCTGTTTAAGCAATATTTGACCAAATCATTAGAAGGTGTATACCAGATCGTGAGGTAAAACATCCTATCCTTTTGTCATGACCAAGCCTGTGGTGGCCACTTGGATCCAAGAAGACTACTGCAAAGGTTCTCCAATGCGGATTCTATTGGCCCACCTTTTTAAGGACGCACATGAGTATTGTAAAAGCTATCCTAGATGTCAACAAGTAGGATGAATCACAAAAAGAGACATGATGCCATTAAATTTGATCCTAGTTGTTGAGACTTTTGATGGTAGAGGAATTGATTTTATGGGACCGTTTCCAAACTCCTTTGGAAATGAGTATATTCTAGTAGGCGTTGACTATGTGTCCAAATGGATAGAAGGTATACCATGTCGATCAAATAATAGCAAAATTGTTATCAAATTTTTTAAGAAAAAATCTTCTCTCATTTTGGTATTCTAGAGCCATTATAAGTGATTGCAGAACACATTTTTGCAATCGATCCTTTGAGTCCTTGATGAAAAAATATAACATCAATCACAAATTGGCCACACCCTATCATCCACAAACCAGTGGGCAAGTAGAAGTTTCAAATCATCAAATCAAACAAATCTTGAAAAAGACTGTTAATACCAATAGACAAGATTGGTCGTTGAAGCTAATCGATGCACTTTGGGCTTACCGCACAGCTTTTAAGACCATTCTAGGAATGTCATCTTACAGGATTATGTTTGGTAAAGTATGTCACTTGCCAGTTGAACTAGAATATAAGGCTATGTGGGCCATAAAACAATTGAACATGGACCTAGACAAGGCTAGACATCAAAGGAAGCTACAAATAAATGAACTAGAAGAAATCAGGAATGAGGCATATGAAAATGCTAAAATATACAAAGAATGAACTAAAGTATTTATGGTAAAGCAATTCTAAGAAAAACTTTTACACCTGGTCAAAAATTCTTTTATATAACTCTAGACTATATTTATTTTCTGAAAAACTTAGATCTAGATGGATAGGACTCTATATAGTAAAAGAAGTTTTCTCTCATGGGTTGTAAGATCAAAAATCCAAGCAATGGTACTACTTTTAAAGTAAATAAACAATTGAATCCATTCTTGAAATTACCTACTGAAATTGAGGAGGAGGCCATGGTTCTCTATGAGCCTATTTATTCTAATTGATTCTGTATCTCAGTTCATCTGACTGAAGACTTAAAACTTAATACTTTTTGGAGGCAATCCAGTTTTAGCTTTTACTTTTGCTTTCTTTTGATTTTGTTTAAGTTAATTAATTCTTGCTTTATGGAATTTGAAGATAATATTGGATAAGTTAGGAAGAGAATCAATTTTGAAAAGATTCTGGATCAGGTGACATCTCTCCTTTTCTTTCTCTTTTTATGCACCCTTTATTTTTTTACTCCATTGAGACAATGTTGATTAAGTTGGGAGAAAGAATAATAAAATTTTTTAAATTTTTAAAGTTCTTAAGTAAGTTAGTATTTAGCATTTAGTACCTGATTACACTTAAGAATCAGTTAAATCAAGTATTTTTTTAAAAAAATTGATGTACAGATTAGGGAGTTTGTGAGACATTGAGGGATCAAGTATTAAGAAAACTTAATAAGGAGTTAAGTTTAGAACCTAAACAGTTTTTTTGAGCATTTTAAATTTTTCTACCAGCATCAAAGAAGAGTTTGCTTCTTATGGATTGTGTAGGATAACTATATATTTTTTATATATTTAATATTTAAAAAAAAAATTTAAGTACTTCATGCTGAGTAATCGGACTTTTTTGCCTAAGCAAGCATTGAGTTTCGCATCAAAAGGTATGAAGGGCAAAGAAGCTTTGTTGTAAACTAGTTTTAACTCGTAGCCTGTTTGATTTGAGCAAGTGATCCGAGGGGTATTCTATACTTAATGCCCTAAAATCATCTGGTTTGGGAGTCATTGGTTAAAAACTCGCTACAGGGGTCAAACAGAAAGCTTAAGGGGTTAAGACATTTAATAGCAATAAATATTAAAAAAAAATCAATAAATGAAGGATGGAAGTAACAATATACATATCCATATGAAGCTAATGATTTGGAGATAAAGGTAGGAATAATTTAGAAAAAATTCAGAAAAAGTTTAGTATTTTTAGCTTAATTTCCATATTAACTAGTATTAATACTCCAATGACATATCTCATTCACGCTCTACTGAACATCAGTAGTCCTTTTGAAAATTGTTTGATGAAATTCGAAATTTTAAGTTAAAAGATACTTAATTCTAAATTCTTTCTTTACTCGAGGACGAGTAAAGTTCAAGTTGGAGAGTGTGATCGGTGCATCAAATGTAATATAAAAAGTATTAAAATCTATGATATTTAAGTCATATTATTTTATATTTGATACTTTTTATGTTCTTTTTCAGAAAATAATTGATTATGAGATTTAATCGTAGATCAATAAGCAAATAATCCTTCAACACATGTAGATCAAGCTCATATCTAAATTTAGACCTGTCAAGCACATGATATGCAATTATTTATGGGTAATTGATAGGAATTCAATGGAGGCATCTCAAAATTAGCTCAAATTCGGCCCAAATACAAAAGAAATGCAAGTCAAAATTCAATCCAAATGATATGGGGTCCATGGAGATTCAAAGCATTAAAAGTTTTTAGCTGGTTATGGCTCATGAAGTGAAGTGGGTTGCTGGAACTCATGATGTAATTCAAACGGTAACAGTGCGCAGCACGAATTTGGTGTGCGAGTGCCGCGGGTCCAGGAGGTTTAAACGCGATCTTGGTGTATGGGCACCGCGACTCACAACCTGGGTGAACGAAGGATTCAAACGGGCGTGACTTACAGAGGGTTCGAGAGGGGTTGGTCCGATCCAAGTTGAGATGAGTTTTAACACACGGAACAGTGCAAGCGACAGCGGCTTAGATACGCAGAGTGGGACATACGGAAATAACGCGGCGTGGCTTTACACAGCATAATGCATGAACGTAAAAGCCAGTGAAGAAGCGGGTTTCAGAAAAGTTTTAATAGGATTGAAACATTAAATTTGAGTAGAATTAATCTCCCCCACGGGATACATGCTGTGACAGTACTTTTCTTTGATCCCATATCGGTAAAATAGAGAACCCCTTTTCCTCCTAATGCCTATATAAAGGGGCTTAAGCTACAAGAGAAAGGCAGCCAAAAAATCAGGGAAAAAATCAGAGAAAAAACAAGAAAAAATAGAGAAAAAAATCAAGGAGCTTTAGGGATCAAATATTGAGAGATTATGGAACTAGAGATGATGCGTGGTTAAATTCTTTCAATTCAGGAATACGATGAAGTTATATGTTGGTTTTTGGATTCTGCCAATAGAGATTATATATTGATTTTCGGATCCTATCAATAGAGATTGTGTATTGATTTTTGGATCCTACCAATGGGGATTTTATATTAGAATTCTATTCTGGACCCTGCAATAGGAATAAGTGTGATCGTAGTTATGGCTATTGAGTTATGTATATTTTGATTCAAATCAAATTTATAATTATATTTGTATATGATATTTGAAAGGATTTTGGTTTGCATTGAATTAGCATGAAATATGTTCTTTTATTTATTTATGATATTTATTTTTGAACATCATATATTATATCTAAAATATCTGATTAAAATATTTATTATTCACTGGGCTATCAAGCTCATCACCTTTCTCTTTTATTTTTTTTATTTTCAGATAATTAATTACGAGCATGAGCATTATTGGGAGAGAATTTTTTTTTTAGAGACGACACTTGATATTATCAGCTTCATTGAATTTAGATCTACTTTTGTTATTTTTAGAAAAACTTTATTTGATGTAAGACCTTTGAATTTGGATGTCTTTTGATTTGATTAATAATTTAGATTTTTAATTAATATCATTATATTATTTTGATATCTGTTTGAAATGTCTTATGTGCTTATGAAAAAAGTTCTTCATAAGTATGCGGTAGTTGTAATAATCCCTAGACTCATAATCTTAGATCAGGGGTATGACAAAAATAATAACTATACATAAATATCTTTAATGACTAAAGTTATAAACTAGTCATTAAAAGTCTATATTTTCAACAATGATATATTATATTGTCACAATTTTGGTATCAATATTGATATTGGTCAAATTACTAGTAAAAATTTTATAATTCACCATTAAAGGTTATGTTTTTAGTTATAATATTTTAAAATGATCACTATATATATATATATATATATTTTAATGATGAGCTGATAAAGTGGTCATTAAGATGAATATTGGTCAATATATTAATGGCAATTTTATGATTCATCACTAAAGCGTATATATTTTTTGTATTGATATTTTAAAATAGTCATTATAGGTATATACTAGTAATGACGAGATTATAAAATGATTATTAAAAATCTATGTCTTTAGTATCAACCATTATATTATCACTAAGATCTTATATATAAATGATGAAATAATGATATCATCAATAAAAATATTAATTATAATAATATTTAAATAATACATATATTAATCACTAAAATAAGATTCGAATCTTGATTTTGTATTCAATATACTATTGGAATCAAGCCAATCATTGTGAAAGTTGGAGTAAAATTAAAGGATGATATGATATGCCTAATACCACATAATTTTGATAGGACACATAATACATTTTTGAAATATATTAAACTACTGAAATTCATATGTTCCACCGAGATTCAGTTTAATAAAATTGATTATAGATTTTCTTTTTAGATAAAAAATTTTAATAGATTAAATATTTATTTTAAGCTTGATTTGATCCAATTTATTTAATCAATAAGTTATATAAGCCAAGATAGTTTAACAATTAGAGAAAAATAATTTTTACTATAAAATTCACGATCAATATTGAAAGTAATGTCCCAAATTAATCAGGTATAGTTGAAGACATAATTTTTAAAAACTCGTATGGTGACTGATTTAATCAAGGATTTAGATCACTAATTTAACTTAAATAAAATAAACAATAAAAAATATTAAAAATTATTCTATATTAAATACTATTACTTATTAATTATGATATAAATAAAAAGAGTCATGAATTATCTACTTTCAAAGGACTTTAAAAAAAGAAGATGATTAATCTTTTATAAAAAAATAATTAATAAAAATAAAATATATCATAATATATTTGAAATGAGAATATTTTATAATGTAAAAAGTTTTAAATAAGTATTGTTGGGTATAAAATACCCACAGCCGAAGTCCTCAGCGGAATCGGCTCCGGGAGGTCCGCCCAAACTCCTACGGGAGCCGGGCTTCGTCCTCAACTCCAACAGCTGCAAGCCGACTCAGTCCGGACTCCTACGAGAGCCGGACTCCGCCAACAACGTCAACTGCAAGCGGACTCCGCCCGGACTCCTACGGGAGCCGGGCTTCGTCCTCAACTCCAGCAGCTGCAAGCCGACTCCGTCCGGACTCCTACGGGAGCCGGACTCCGCCAACAACTACAATCGCAAGTGGACTCCGCTCGGACTCCTACGGGAGCCGGACTCCGTCCTCAACATCGACCGCTGGTAAATCCCGTCCGGACTCCTACGGGAGCCGGACCTCTCCTTTGGCTTTAGTTGCAGGGAGACTCCCCCCGGACTCCGACGGGAGCCGGGCTTCGTCCTCAACTCCAGCAGCTGCAAGCAGACTTCGTCCGGACTCCTACGGGAGCCGGACTCCACCAACAACTACAATCGCAAGTGGACTCTGCTCGGACTCCTACGGGAGCCGGGCTTCATCCTCAACTCCAGCAGCTGCAAGCCGACTCCGTCCGGACTCCGACGGGAGCCGGACTCCGCCAACAACTACAATCGCAAGTGGACTCCGCTCGGACTCCTACGGGAGCCGGGCTTCGTCCTCAACTCCAGCAGCTGCAAGCCGACTCCGTCCGGACTCCTACGGGAGCCGGACTCCGCCAACAACTTCAACCGCAAGTGGACTCCGCCCGGACTCCTACGGGAGCCGGGCTCCGTCCTCAACATCAGCTGCCGGTAAGCCTTGTCCGGACTCCTACGAGAGCCGGACTTTGCATCTGATTTTGATTGCAGGGGATTCCACCCAGACTCCCACGGGAGCCGGGCTCCACCCACTACCCCAACCGCAAGGAGGACTCCGCCCGGACCCCAACGTGGGGCCAGACTCCGACCGCTGCCGAACTTCAGCCGACAGATCTGCACTCCCAGGCCACAATCACGGCCATGACTCTGCTACACTTCCTGCGGTGGATTCCGCGCAGCTCCACCACTCCCTGACAGGCCACAGTAACGATCGCAGCGCTGCTCCACTCCCTACGACGGATCCCACGCGGCTCCACTACTACCTGACAGGCCACGATAAACGGCCGCGATCCTGCTCCACCTCCTGCAACGGATACCGCACGATTCTCCCATCCGCTGGCAAGTCACGACAACAAACGCCGCCCCACTTCACGCGGCAGACTCCACGTGGCACGCCCCAGTGATAGCCACGGGTCCACTCCACTACTCTTCGCAGCAAACTCCGCCTGACCCTGGGCAGTCCACTGCCAGACGGTTACAGATATCGCCATCAATCCGTTACCTCCCCCGCCTATAAAAAGGGGGACCCAGATACGTTATTCCATAAGCTCATTTCTTATCTCAAAACTCTGCTAAATTCTCCGTTCGAGCACTCCATTCTTGTTGAGGCAGAGAACTGACTTGAGCATCGGAGGGTCTTGCCGGAGCAACCCCACCTCCGGTTTAGACTTCCTTTGCAGGTCCCGGCGGTGACCGCGACTTCCCCGACTCCAGCTTCTCTGGCGCAAGCAGATTTTTGCACCAACATGATTGGCGCTAGAGGAAGGGGCTGTGTCTTCGCAGTACCCTTGTTCTTAAAGGAGCGTTCAACGGAGCCGCCTCCGATCGCCTCTTCGACACCCACTCCTTATTTTCCCCCGCGGGATCCACACTCGATGCCTCCACGCAAGGCGTCCACGCGACGGTCCACGGCCTCCGCGGCCAGATCTCAGGCTCCGGCCTCCCCTCCTGTTTCTCAACCTCCTCCTCCTCCTCCTCCGACGGCGGCGGTTGGCACGGAGCAGTTTGACTTGCTGGCACAGCAGGTCAGAGGCCTCATCGAAGCTGTGCAAATAATGCAGCAGCAGCAGCCACAGGCGTCAGCGCACCCAGAAAGGGCATCTCCGGAATGCCAGAACCCGGCCACCTGGGCCAGCCGCCCTGTCCTCCCTGGGAAAACAAACCCGAGGGTAGAGAGCCCTCGATCGGACCATGACTCCACCCCTGGAAGATCCCTGCCTCCATTCTGCCAGAGGACCCTCGAGACTCGAAGTCGAGAGGATTTCCTGGACCGGAGGCTCCAGGAGATGAACCGACGGATTGAAGAACTCCGCCATGCGCCTCCCGCTTACGGTGAGGATATTTGTACTGACCCTCCCTTCTCCCAAATGATCATGCAGGAACCGATCCCGCCAAACTTCAAGCTTCCCCAGTTCGAAAGCTACGACGGGACTTCGGATCCGGTTGATCATCTGGAGGCCTTCCGGATGATGATGCTGCTTCACGGTGCTCCTGACACCATCTTGTGCCGGGCTTTCCCGTCTACCTTGAAGGGAGCGGCAAGGAACTGGTACTCGACTTTAAAACCGGGTACCATCTTTTTCTTCAATCAAATGAGCCACCAATTTGTGGCCCATTTTGTCAGCAGCCGGCGCCCCCGGAAGGGTTCGGAGTCCCTCATCAACATCAAGTAGAGGGAAGGGGAGTCCATACGGGCCTACATCAACCGCTTCAACATCGCAGCGCTGGAGGTCCGGAACTTGGACCAATCGGTCGCCATGGCCGCCCTGAAAGGCAGCCTTCAGAAAAATGATCTTTTGTTCTCCCTGGAGAAGAAGTATCCCAGAGACTTTGCTGATTTGCTGGCTCGGGCTGAAGGATACGTCCGAGCGGAAGAAGCCTTCAAAATGAAGGATGAAGAGACGGCGAGGGAGCGGCAAGCGGGAGACTCGAGTAGACCCGCAGTTGAGAAAAAGCCAAAGGAAGCCCGGCTGCGCTCTCGATCCCCTCCCGGGCATAAGCGTGCCCATACTCCACCCCGGGCGCGCAGGCAGAGAAGCCCGGATCGCAGGGTTCGGCGGGGTTTCCCACCAGGGAGATTCCGCAACTACGCCCCCCTCAACGCCTCGAAGGCCCAGGTATTGATGGAGGTCAGGGAGCAGCTCCCTAGGCCGGAGAGGATGCGCACACACCCCGGAAAGCGCAACCCCAACAAGTTCTGCCTCTACCACCGCGACCACGGCCACGACACAGAGGAATGCATCCAGCTCCAGGATGAGATCGAGGAGCTCATTCGGCGAGGTCGACTCGACAAGTTCATCCGCCGCAGGCCTGAGGATAGAGGGGACCGACCGAGAGCCCTTCCGCAGCCTGAACCGCCAAGAAGGGAAGAACAACCCGGGGATCGGCCTCCCATCGGGACCATCGACTCCATCACCGGAGGGCCTCAAGGAGGAGCGGGGAACCTGTAAATGTATCACTTACGATTTCACCTTGAATCTAAATTCCTTTCTACTTAACGTACTCTTCCCACCTGGCGTGGATTTATTATGACTGGATATGACCCCTCCAAAAACAAAGCCATGTCAGGAACAGGAGGAGAACCTCGTCCTGACATGAGCAAAGTCAAAAGCCCGGTTCTTTTAGACCGGATGGGGGGAGAGGCCTTACAACGCCCTAATGTGCCCCCACAGCCATGTCAGGAACAGGAGGAGAACCTCGTCCTGACATGAGCAAAGTCAAAGGCCCGGTTCTTTTAGACCGGATGGGGGGAGAGGCCTTACAACGCCCTAATGTGCCCCCACAGCCATGTCAGGAACAGGAGGAGAACCTCGTCCTGACATGAGCAAAGTCAAAGGCTCGGTTCTTTTAGACCGGATGGGGGGAGAGGCCTTACAACGCCCTAATGTGCCCCCACAGCCATGTCAGGAACAGGAGGAGAACCTCGTCCTGACATGAGCAAAGTCGAAGGCCCGGTTCTTTTAGACCGGATGGGGGGAGAGGCCTTACAACGCCCTAACGCGCCCCCACAGCCAAGCCGGGAATGGGAGGAGAACCTCGCCCTGGCTCAAGTAAAGGGGAAGGCCCGGACTCCTACGGGAGCCGGATTCCGTCCACGACGCCAAGGAAGACTTCACCCGGACTCCTACAGGAGCCAGGTTCCATCCACGATGCCAAGGAAGACTTCACCCGGACTCCTACGGGAGCCGGGTTCCATCCACAACGCCAAGGAAGACTTCACCCGGACTCCTACGGGAGCCGGGTTTCGTCCACAACGCCAAGGAAGACTTCACCCGGACTCCTACGGGAGCCAGATTCCATCCACAACGCCAAGGAAGACTTCACCCGGACTCCTACGGGAGTCGGGTTCCGTCCACAACGCCAAGGAAGACTTCACCCGGACTCCTACGGGAGCCGGGTTCCGTCCATGACGCCAAGGAAGACTTCACCCGGACTCTTACGGGAGCCGGATTCCATCTACGACGCCAAGGAGGACTTCACCCGGACTCCTACGGGAGTCGGGTTCCGTCCACGACGTCAAGGAAGACTTCAATCGGACTCCTACGGGAGTCGGACTCCATCCACGACTTCTGCAGCAAGGGTTAATGGTGGCGAAACCCGGCCCCCTAACAAGATCAGATGAAAGGAAAAAGTCCCCCCCCCAACGATGTCTACATCAGGCAAGTCAAATGACAAGAAAGGTCCAGCAGACAGCAATATTAGTGCAACGCACGGATGAGGTAACACAAAATGCTCTTTTTATTTTATTTTCGATATACACACTACAAAGCCAGGAAGGCCAAGGAAAGAAGGGCAAAACGAAAAAAAGGAAGTAACTACATGACAAGACAGAAAGACAAAAAGAGCTCTAAGGAGGCCCTGCTCCCTCTGACCTAGAGTTATCTATTCCGTCCCTCAACCAGAACTGCCTCAGATTCTCAATTTCTCCTTCTAGCTCTTCCCTCTTCCGCAGCGCGTCCTGGAGCGCCCGACGAAGTTGCTGGCTCTCAACCTCCGCCTCTCGACGCCTCTTCCTCAAAACTTCGGACTCCGCCTTCGCGTCCGCGACGGCCCGCCACTCGAGTGCCAGTTGGATCTTCACTTGTTGCAGCTCGGCTGTCTTTTTCTCGAGGGAGACAGAAATCCCCTCAACGGTGCCCCTTAGGGCTTGAAGCTCTTCAGAATCTTGGGCGGAAGTAAGCTGTGCCCTGCTAGCCAGCTGTCTCTGAAGACGGACGACTTCGTCGGCTGCCGTCCTGAATCTCCCTTTGTATTCTTCCACCTGCCTGCGCCAGCTAGCCCGTTGCACGTCGTGGCCCACCTCGGCATCCTGAAGCTGCTGCTGAAGGTCGGAAACCTTCTGCGACCACCTCTGGTCATCGTCGACCCGAGCCAAGAGCCGGGATGAATTTCCCTCCAGCTGGCCGATCTTCTCCTTCGCAGCTGACAGTTCCACCTTGAGGGCGCTGATCCTGGTGGCCTGGGCCCAAATTCGATCACTGGAGCTCTTCTTGCATTCCTCGAGCTCCTTTGCGAAGTTCGCCTTCCTCCGGCTATACTCCATGATCCCCTTCACATGGAGACTCCGAAAGTGGGCGGCCTCAGCGGCGGCTTCAGAGTGACCTTCTCTCGATTTGCGGAGCTCGGCTTCCGCCTTCTTTAACTTCTTCGTCAGGTGAAGGACCTCCTTTTTCAACCACTGGATCGTCGATTTCAGCGGGACCCCCAAGGGCAGGGGGAGTGCTTCTGCAGGACACTGCCATCGGAAGGTAAAGGTGTCAAAGAATGATTCATTGCAGAAAGGAAAACAGAGAGAAGGAGGGAGGAGGAAAGAGAAGCCGCCCGCAACAAGAAATTCAACTTTATTGATTGAATGGTTTTTAAAGACAAACGGAAAAGAAAAATCACGGCGAAGTGAAGGTACAAGATCGGAGGTCTCAGACCTCAGGGGCGGGGGGTGGAGAACTCGGCGCGGGGGCTGCGACAGCAGTGGCGGCTGATGAGGGACCGGCCTCGTCTTCAGACTCCTCGCCAAGGAAGCCGAGGTCGAGCTCGGGGAATTTTCTGGCTACCTTCTCTTGGCAGAGCTCGAACCCCTTGATGAACGCTTCCTGGCCGAATTGGATATTCAGGTCCCTCATCTCCGCGAAGGCCTTGAATTCCTCCACCGCAAAGGCTCTGTCCTCCGAGACCAGGACCGAAGTTTGCTCGACCAAGTGGGCGACCTCGACCTCCGCCTTCCTCGCCGATTCCTCCAAGATCTGCCTCTCCTCCTCCCGGGCTTGCTTCTCCCTTTCCAGGGCCTCCTGGAGGGTGGCTACTTCAGCCGTCTTTGCTTGGAGGCGAGCAACCTCGGCCTGGCAGCGTTCCTCCGCCTGGAGGATGTCCCTCCTCGCGTGGCTCACCGCCTCGATATAGGCGAAGAGCTGGTGCCCAATCTGCAAGGGCGGCTGGAGAATGAGAACAAAGGCCAAGTAGCTGTGTAAATAAAGATCCGCGTACCTCAAGGAAGGACCCCAAAGAGTCCCAAGCCCGCTGCTCAGGGTCGGCGCGATCGATCCTTTCCACGACGTCAGACAGAATGCAGCCGTCGATCAGCCACCTGATCAGGTCCCTGTCATTGAAGGGATTCTCCGACCCCTCCTCATAGCAGAGGGACTCATCTGCAGCAGTTCGGTGGTTACTCGCCCTACGGGCCACCGATTTTCTCCTCCTCCCCGAGGTGGGCGCCTCCGTGGAGCGAACCCCCGGAGCGGGGGCCCCGATCGGTGGGCTCCTTGAGGAGGCCCGGGGAGCCGCTGGCTCGGCATCCGAGGGAATGTCGATGGCCGGGGCCGCCTGGACGGGTGCAGCTAAGCTCGTCTCCTCCGTCCTGGCCCTCTTCGCCGATCCGGAGGTCGCAGCGCCCTTTCTCTTGTGGGCCCTCATGCCCTTGGCAAGCATCCGCGCTGCTTCGGCGTCCATTCCTAAAGAAGAGAAGAAAAAGAAAAAAACAACACCAATCAATCAAGAAGCAGAAGTCAAAAAATAAAAAAAAAAAAAAAGAGAAAAGAAGAAAGAGAGAGAGAGAAGGAAGAAGAGGTAAAGAGAAGAAGAGAAGAAAGGCAAGAAAAGAAAAGATAAGATGAATACTCGCTGGATCCTGGGGACTCAGGCCGGTGTTGAAAAGAAACTGCTCCCTCAGAAGATTGGGAAGGGAAGGAGCGGAATAAGCTAGAAGCTTCTGGGCGGCCTGGAGGTCGTCCTCCCCAGGATGGGAGCCCGGTGGATAGAATCCCTCAGAGAGCCCCAAGGGGGCAGGCCCAGTTCCAGGGTCGGGCAGTGGACGAAGAGGTATTTCCCCTTCCAATTGTGGATCGAAGAAGGGGCGCCTTTCAGCAATCCCTTCTTGCCGAACTGGGGGGAGAAGTACCACCAGTCCTTCGTCGAAGGATGGCGCTTAAAGGTATAGAAGTGCCTAAACAAGGAGAGGGACGGCTGGACCTCGACCACGTGGCAGAGGGAGAGAAATCCTATCAAGAACCTAAAAGAATTCGGGGCCACGGAAGCCAAGGAGATGTCTAGGAAGCGGAAGAGGGCAACGACAAAGGAAGGAAGCGGAAGCCGGAGTCCGGCGCGGAACGCTTCCTGGTACAAACAGAAGCGACTGGGTGGGGGAGTGCTGGCCCGGTCAGAAGGGCCTTGCAGCTCCAAGTCGTACTCCGGAGGAACTCCATACTGAACTCTTATCAGAAGGAGTTCCTCCGAGGTCAAGGAACACGGAATGGCGCCCGGCGCGAAAGCCGGGCGGGGCCCAGCCCCAGATGCAGGTTCGTCTACAGAGACGGGGACCTGGGGGTTTGAGGCAGAAGAGCTCTCAGAACTGCAGGGAGCAGAAGAGCCAGAGGACATCTTGAGTAGTTTCGAAGGGGGCTCTAAAGGACCCTAAGAAGACGGACAGAAGGGGAACAAGAGACCACAGACTCGGAGGGATGCAAGAAAAATAATGACAGAAAAGAAGTCCCTAGGTGGTGAGAAGAAGGTTGGCGGTGCTGGAACTAACCTATATCACTCTGAGGGACCTGAGGGACGAAAACAGAAGACGCCTACGGCTCGAGAAGACGCTCACTGAAACAGGGCTCTCGAAGAGAAGGCAGACGCTGGTGAGAACTCAGGAACGGAGTAGGACGCCTAAAGGTGGGAGGATGGGTTTAAATAGACCCTGGGATCCGATGCCATAATGATCGCGAATCCCCCCAGGCCAGTCCGCATCCGACACGTGTCCCACTCCCCCTGGCAGGCGGCTAAAAGCGGCTGACGGTTGGCAGGATCATAATTGCACCGTACCTAGGCCAGTGTACCTGCGAGAATTTCGAAGCATCCCCTCGTACCGCTCCAATTCGAAAAGACTCCGGCACACGCACATTTAATGCCAAAATATCTGGGGGCGGCAGTGCACAGGATTCGAAGGGACGGCTTCGGCTGTGCCCATCTCTCTCTCTGTACTTCCTTCGTTTGAAATTCAAACTCGGAAGTAGGGGGACTGGTGTTGGGTATAAAATACCCACAGTCAAAGTCCTCAGCGGAATCGGCTCCAGGAGGTCCGCCCAAACTCCTACGGGAGTCGGGCTTCATCCTCAACTCCAGCAGCTGCAAGCCGACTCAGTCCGGACTCCTACGAGAGCCGGACTCCGCCAACAACGTCAACCGCAAGCGGACTCCGCCCGGACTCCTACGGGAGCCGGGCTTCATCCTCAACTCCAGCAGCTGTAAGCCGACTCCGTCCGGACTCCTACGGGAGCCAGACTCCGCCAACAACTACAATCGCAAGTGGACTCCGCTCGGACTCCTACGGGAGCCGGACTCCGTCCTCAACATCGATCGCTGGTAAATCCCGTCCGAACTCCTACGGGAGCCGGACCTCTCCTTTGGCTTTAGTTGCAGGGAGACTCCGCTCGGACTCCTACGGGAGCCGGGCTTCGTCCTCAACTCCAGCAGCTGCAAGCAGACTTCGTCCGGACTCCTACGGGAGCCGGACTCCGCCAACAACTATAATCGCAAGTGGACTCCGCTCGGACTCCTACGGGAGCCGGGCTTCGTCCTCAACTCCAGCAGCTGCAAGCCGACTCCGTCCGGACTCCGACGGGAGCCGGACTCCGCCAACAACTACAATCGCAAGTGGACTCCGCTCGGACTCCTACGGGAGCCGGGCTTCGTCCTCAACTCCAGCAGCTGCAAGCCGACTCCGTCCGGACTCCTACGGGAGCCGGACTCCGCCAATAACTTCAACCGCAAGTGGACTCCGCCCGGACTCCTACGGGAGCCGGGCTCCGTCCTCAACATCAGCTGCCGGTAAGCCTTGTCCGGACTCCTACGAGAGCCGGACTTTGCATCTGATTTTGATTGCAGGGGATTCCACCCGGACTCCCACGGGAGCCGGGCTCCACCCACTACCCCAACCGCAAGGAGGACTCCGCCCGGACCCCAACGTGGGGCCAGACTCCGACCGCTGCCGAACTTCAGCCGACAGATCTGCACTCCCAGGCCACAATCACGGCCACGACTCTGCTACACTTCCTGCGGCGGATTCCGCGCAGCTCCACCACTCCCTGACAGGCCGCAGTAACGATCGCAGCACTGCTCCACTCCCTACGACGGATCCCACGCGGCTCCACTACTACCTGACAGGCCACGATAAACGGCCGCGATCCTGCTCCACCTCCTGCAACGGATACCGTGCGATTCTCCCATCCGCTGGCAAGTCACGACAACAAACGCTGCCCCACTTCACGCGGCAGACTCCACGTGGCATTCCCCAGTGATAGCCACGGATCCACTCCACTACTCTTCGCAGCAAACTCCACCTGACCCTGGGTAGCCCACTGCCAGACGGTTACAGATATCACCATCAATCCGTTACCTCCCCCACCTATAAAAAGGGAGACCCAGATACGTTATTCCATAAGCTCATTTCTTATCTCAAAACTCTGCTAAATTCTCCGTTCGAGCACTCCATTCTTGTTGAGGCAGAGAACTGACTTGAGCATCGGAGGGTCTTGCCGGAGCAACCCCACCTCCGGTTTAGACTTCCTTTGCAGGTCTCGGCGGCGACCGCGACTTCCCCGACTCCAGCTTCTCCGGCGCAAGCAGATTTTTGCACCAACAAGTATAATAGACCATGACTTCATATTAGAAGTTAATGTTGTCATGGTGGCTAAATAATAGGTAAATATTCAATAAGTTTAGGTTCGATCCTTTACACAGGCTTACATATAAAAAATATAATATTTTATGTTGATGTGTTATTTATAAAATTTTTAAATTTTTTGTCTTTTGTTACAAAATAGATTTTAGTAATAATATTAAATTCTCATTAAAATCTATTTTTGGTCATTAATTACTTATCAAGTTATTATTTTTCAACTCTTTAATGATCAATTTTTAATCTTTTATCACAAACACAATCTTCACTAATATATACCTTTAAAGACCATTTACATTTCATCATAGTTTTTTCTGGTGACTTTATAATTACTAATTAAAGTTTTCAGTCATAGTGTCTTTAGTGACCATCTAGTGACGAAATATTTTTGATTATAAAAATATTTTAATAATAAAAATATAAAAAATTATAGCTAAATTTTTCATCGCTAAGAACCTAAATTCTTGTAGTCTGTGGTGAAAATCTTTCAAGGTGAAGGAATTAAGACCAGACTGCTCTCTATCCTCGATTCAGTCCTTATCTTTCCAACAAGCCCAATGTCGGTGGCATGCCCATACATAAACGTAGGCCTCATCCGATCATAGTTTGGTGCGGCACCCTTTCACTTCGACCAATCAAGCTCTCCGTTGATCCCGAGTTCCCTAGTACCCCCGGGGCAGTAAAAGTGTAACATGCCATCGTATATAAGACTGCAAAGAGAGTTACTCAAGTCACCTTAGCTAATTGTTTGCACGCTGCAGGGATGAATGGTGGAAATGATTTGAGGTATAATATTATTTTTATATTAACTAAATACATGAAAAAGTTAACCAAATTCATTTTTGTGCTAGAGCACATCAAGCGTTAAACATGCTAAAAGAACATAAGCCTAAGTACAAACACTGAAAATTGAAATTGCTACCAACATCATGGGAATCTTCTTGCAAGATATGCAATTCATCTATGTTCTATTGTGTTGGGAGGGATCAGCCACTGATAATAGAGTGCTTTGAGAAACTATAAATAGGAGAAATTAGTTAAGGGTCATAGGATAAGCTCTGACTGCGAACAGTCTTTAATACATGAAATTTGGTATGGATCTTCTGCTCTGCCATATAAATTTAACTAACTCAAACTACTTTTGGACTTAGTTTACTACTTTCTGTTGCTAGATACATGAATGGAAAGGGATTCCTTGTACCATTGAGAGGGCGATGGTATCATTTAAATTTATCAAGGGAAGGGTATCAACCAAATATGCTGGAGATTTTAAACTAAAGCATTCAGCAGCTTGAAACATGTAAGAGAGATGTTTGGTCTGCTAGCTTTAAGCCATGTTGGGCAATTCTAAGGAGCCCTTTCTTCCTGATAAGATACAAAAACGAATCATTATGGCATGATGTCTTCTCCATAACATCATAAGAAAGGAGATGAACAAAGATCCATTGGAAGAAGACCTGGAAGTGCACAGTCAAATATGCAGCAGACTTGATGATGATCCTTTTACAATTGTTAAGCCATCAAATCAATGGAGTGCATAGATAGATGATTTGGCACTTAAAATGTTTGGTTATTGCAGAGAAAGCTGAAAGTCAAGTTAACGTTGTATGAACTTTAAAACAAACTATTTGCATTTATTTTAATTTGAGTTCCTTGGAAATATTCATATAATGATTAAGAACAATTGTTTGTGCTAGTAAAACATTTTTATGGAATTACTTGTAAAATTTCCTTTCATGAAATTTCCTTTTATATTTAGTTCTCACATTGGTTCATTCATAATTGCGTTTTATGTAAGGTAATTGTGGTTTTATTGATGCCTACATAGTATTGGATGTGCCTTGTGTTATTATGGCAAAGATGATGATGATCTGATATCGTTATTTCTTAATTTCTTTTTATTATTTAAAGTTTTTTCTGATTGTCAGGGATGTCTTCTTTAACACAACAAATCCAAGCCCAAAGAAAGGGAATACAAAAATAAAACAAAGTGGATAAATAAGGAACACCAAGCCCTTGTTGAAGCACTTTTGAGGTAACTAGTGCTGGTAATTTCAAGACTAATAACGGTTTCAAATCAGATGACTCACAAGTATTGGAAAAGGCAATGGGGCAGAAGCTGCCTGTTTGCTGACTAAAAGAAAGACTAGGTATTGAATCGAGAATCAAGACCTAAAAATGACTTCAGAATTGTGCATGATATGATGGAACGTGGAAGCAGGAGCAAATTTGGTTGGGACAGCATAAAGAAATATGTGACCATTGACAAGTTTGTCTAGGATGCATAGTTACAAGTAAAATCTGAAATATTTGATTTGCTGATTCCTATGGATGTATTTATATTCATTTAGTTTAATCTATCCAATTTACCAAAAAGAATATGATTGTCTAGTTATTTTTATTTTATTTTCAGTCTTATGTTTGCAGAGTCATAAGGATGTAGCTTAGCCTCCGAACAAGCCATTCCCTTGCTACAAAGAGCATCATATAATTTTTGGAAAAGAGGATTTTGAATGTAGAAGGCAAATGTTGGGGTGTGAGTCAGTTTTTGGCGAGCACAATACTTCGGAATGGGATGAGATAGCTTAGACTACAATGTAGCTCCAACCTAAAGAGAAATAGCAAGTCTACAACTCCAGATAACAATTGATCTTCTCATAGGATGGAAGCCAATCTGAGGAATGGCGGCCCTAGTTTGTCACCAACTGACCTAGACATTGGATAAACATCGCCCCGATGCTTACAACCTCACATTTACTCAATCGATTCCAGATCCCACCATAGTGTCACATCGGTATTTCATTGATCTCAAGCTATTGGCCCACTCAATGACAAGATTGATCTTATGAAATTTTTCATAATATCACACGGTCTTCTATGATTTCTAAAATATGGATAAAATCCAAGAATAATGCCTATGACTAACAACCATAATTTGTAGCTCAGTGGACAGATTCTCTATCCTAATGGTCTAATAGATTAAGGCCTAGCAGCCTATCAGATTAAGATCTAATGACCTATTAGAATCAAGCGTAACAGCTTATCGCTCCACCTCTATATAAGGAGATAACGAGGGGATCTTAAGATAAGCAAGCAAAAAAAGAATAGTGCCTACACTCTCTCACTCTCTCATCTCCTTCTTCTTTCTTTTTCTCTATTCTTAAGCTTCAACTAACTTAAGCATTGGAAGGTCTCCTACTAGAGCATCTCTGACGAGTGTGAACTTTCATTGTAGGTTTTTGAATGAGGCACCTTCAACACAGATATAAGCTCTACGTTGGTGGGTAACCAACCTAAATTTGAAGACTTGCAATAATAGATTGATGGTAGAGGAAGGACCTACCATCCATTTTTGAAGAAAAGAAGGAAGAAATTATAAGAACACAGATGCAAGATACCTCTGCCGCCTCTTGTCACTAGTCATCCCAATGAAGCTAGTGGAACTCAAAGCCTCCGATGGTGGGTCAGACTCTGCCCGCCATAGCAGCGGACCTGCAGCAGTTTGACGTCCTAATCCAGTAGATCCAAGCATTGACCACTACTATCTAGTAGCTTCAACAAACCGTAAAGAAGCAAAATCGGCTGGAGTTGGCTCACCAAGTTGCTCCATCATAGCATGGCTATCGTCCCACCTCGGGAGCCTAGAGAGGATCCCATGATATTTTTGTCACTTTGAGTTGGCCATTCACCAGTCCTTGTTTTGTCAATGAAGCCCTAAGAGAATGGATCGATGATGGTGAACCTCAAAGTCTTCTAGTGGAGGCTCGACTTCGGGATACTCCCAATGCCCCGATGGGCCTTGATGTGGGGATGATCTCAAGTGGAAGATTCAAAAGATTGAGCAAGGACTCGAGACATTCCAAGAGAGAGAGATTGGAAGCATGACGAATACCTTAGCTTTAGCTCACACCCACCTTTCTCCTAATAGATACTAGAGGGAGCGATCCCACCTCAGTTCATAATGTCATAGGTGGAACTATATGACGGCTCCTCAGATCCATTTGAACATCTTGAGGGCTACAGGGCCCTCATGATCCTCCAAAGGGCTTCAGACACCTTCCTTTATCTTGCCTTCCATCCAGCTCAAGAAGTCAATGTATGCTTCGTACTTCGAGTTCCAACCAGGGATCATTCATTTTTTTGAGTGGCTTAGGAGGAAATGTGCACTTCAAATTTCAACTAATCCCAACCAATAACTCCAACAACCTTTTCTCGATCCAGCAAAGAGGAGAGTTGCTGCATGATTACATGGCACACTTCAATATAGCCATGTTGGAAGTTTGCAATCTCAACGAAATGGTTGCAATATTGGCTCTAAAGAGGGGGCTTCGAAATAATCACCTTCTCTTCTCTCTTGATAAGAACTTTTTGAAGGACTACGCTAACCTCCATAATTATGCTCAAAAGTACACACAGATGAGGAAGCGGTGGTATCCACCAACAATCTAAAGGAGGTATAGGAGGAAGTAAAAAGTCCCCTAGAGAGGAGCCTCATAAATCTTGTGGTGAGATCAGACCCTTTTGCTAGCAGAAGAATCGAGGCTGAGGAGCCTGCCTTGTCTATTCAACACATATGCCCCCATAACTATACCTTGGTCTTAGATCCTCATGGAGATCGAGGGAGAAAGATATGTTCATTGGCTAGGGCCAATGAAAGCCCTAGCAACAAGGCAACACCAGAGAGAGTATTGCCAATTCCATCATGATGTCAGCCATAAAACTGAAGATCACCATTAGCTGAAAGACAAGATCAAGGCCATGATCTGAAAGTGTACCTCGAGAAGTATGTTAAAGATTGAAAAAAATCAGATGATCAGTAGCCTCCTCAATGCCAGCCCGAGTAGGAGATCAACAACCATCTGACTGCTGGCATCATCAATATGATCTTGAGATTCGTTGGACGTAGGGGTAGAGGGCCGAGCTGAGAGCCCATCTCCAAAGAGATAATGGATGAGCAATATAATTACTTTTCTCTAATGAGGATATCCAAAGAGTTCAAACTCATGATGATGATGTCATCATCTCTATGATGATAGCAAACTATGATGTAAAAGAAATCCTTATAGATAATGAAAGGTCAGTCGATGTCTTGTTTTATGATACTTTTAAAGAATGAAACGATCAACCGAACAGCTAAAAAGAGTCAATATGCTCCTTATTGGGTTCTCCAAAAACACTATCTTGGTTGAAGGAGAAATAACTTTATCTATTATAGTGGGACAAGAATCTCAATAAGCAATCATGTAACTAACCTTCTTGGTGGTCCAAGTTTCTTCTATCTATAATGCCATAATCGGTCGACTCGAGCTTCATGTGCTTCTAATGATAGTATCCACTTACCATCTCTTGGTGAAATTCTCGATGAGGAGTGGGGTCGACAAAGTTTGAGAAGACACATGCTGGCCCATCAGTGCTTCATAGCCTTGGTAAAAGGAAAGAAGCTCATGCAGTTTCCACTGACTAAGAGCCTTAATCATCAAGAGGAGCTTAAGGAGGCCCGAGGTGAACTTATAGAATAATTAGAATCTATAACACTTAGAGAAGAAGATCCGAGCAGGACAATCCAGATCAAGACAATGTTGCCGATGGATTTATGGGCCCGATTGCTATAGTTCCTATGGGCTAATGTTGACACTTTGTCCAATTAGTTTTCAATATGCTAGGTATTGCTCCTAGTATTATTGTTTATAGATTGAATGTTGACCTTGAGCATCATCTAGTCTGGCAAAAGAAGAGGAGCTTCATACTAAATGGACAAACTTCTAGCGATCGGTTTCATCCCAAAAGCTAACCATCCTGATTGACTAGCAAATATGGTGATGGTTAAAAAAGCTAATACCAAGTGAAGGATATGCATCGACTACACTAATAACCAATCTCAACAAAGCTTGTCCAACTGATAGTTTTTTGCTACCACAAATTGACAAGCTTGTGGATGCCACACATAAGCCTCTAAGTTTCATGGATCCTTTCTCTAGTTATAACCAGATTCAGATGGTGCCTAAGGATGAGAAAAAGATAACATTCGTCACCGACAAAGGGTTGTACCATTATAAAGTAATGTCATTTGATTTAAAAGTATAGGTGCAACGTACCAATACCTCATCAATAGAATATTCAAACATCAGATTGGCCATAACATAGAGATATATATTGATGATATGCTGGTGAGGAGCACTAAAGCGAATCGACATATAGGTGACCTGGAGGAGCCTTCAGAGCTAAGGCAATGCTGGATGAAGCTCAATCCATTGAAGTACACCTTCGAAGTCTTCTCTAGAAAATTTTTGGGATTTATAGGGACACAATATGGGATTGAGGCCAATCCAGAAAAGGTTTAAGCCATCTTGAAAATGAAGTATCTGACTTCAAAGAAGGATATGCAGTGCCTCATGAAAAGGAGAGCCACCATCAGCTGGTTCATCTCAAAATCAGTCGAAAGATGTCTTCTTTTCTTCAAAGTTCTACACTAAATGAAGAACTTCAACTAGAAGGGGGAATGCCAAGCTGCATTTGAAAGCCTCAAAAACTACCTCAGATATCCCCTACTGCTATTCAAACCAAATACAGGTGAAGCTCTGTACCTATATTTGGCTATCTCATCCTTTGCAGTGAGTTTGGTTCAAATATAAAAAGAAGGAAAGGTCTAGAAGTCAATTTACTATGTGAGAAAAATGCTATGAAATACAGAGACTAGGTACTCCATATCAGAGAAAATTGTCCTCACCCTTGTCACCCAGCACAATAACTCTGATCTTACTTTCGGGCTCATTCAGTGATTGTCCTAACTAACTAGCCACTGGAAGCCATCTACAAAGGCTTGATATTTCAAGACAAATGTCAAAATAGGCAATCGAGCTTAGTACATTCAACATTGATTATAATCCTAGACCTCCTATAAAATTTCAAGTCTTGGTGGACTTTATTAGTGAAAATACTATCCCCAAAGAGGAACCAACCCCAAAAACGTCTGAGGAATAGGGCGATAGACTCTAGTGGATCTTGCATATCGATGGGGCCTCCAATTCTCAAGAAAGTGGAGCCGAGTTCATTCTCACTAGTCCAGATGGAGTTGTGACTGAAAATATACTTTGGTTTGATTTCAACACCTCTAATAACATAGTTGAATATGAGACACTAATCACTAGTCTTAGTATCCTAAAAGAGCTCTGGGTGGAATACTCAGGAGCTTCACCAACTCCCAGTTGGTCATCAACCATGTGCAAGGAGAATATAAAACTCAAGAGTATGAAACTCAAGAACCAACAATGATCAAATACTTGCAAAGGCTCGAGGAGCTATCCTCAACTTTCAAAAAATTTAAAATTTAGCAAATACCAAGGATAAAAAATGCATGAGTAAACATGCTATCCTGATTAGCCAACTCAAAACATAGCAAGCTTAGCCAAAGAGTTCTCTTTGAGTATTTGAAAAAATCTAACATTGAGGAACAATCGATAATCCTACAGATTGATCATGAGCCGAGCTGGATGAACTAGCTTGTAAGTTAACTTATCAATAGTATCCTCTCTGCAAACACTGTCAAAGCTTGGAGGATCAAATAACAGGCCCCCTAGTATGTTCTCCTCGAAGAGAAGCTATATAAATAGCCATACTAATTGCCCCTTCTCAAATGCCTTCAGCCATCCAAAGCTGATTATGCTCCTACGGAGGTGCACAAGGGGATCTACGAAAATCTTTTGGGGGATAGATTGCTAGCCTACAAAGTACTCCAATAGGAGTATCACTGGCAAACTTTATAGTAAGATGTCACAAAGCTCATTAGAAAATGTGACTAATGCCAGAGGTATGCCAATATCTAGCATCGACTTTCAGCTGCACTCACACCAATCTCTTCACCTTGGCCATTTGTCCAATGGAAAATTAACATTCTTAGTCCTTTCCCTTAAGTGACTGGATAGAAAAAACTTCTCATCGTCACCATTGACTGCATAAATTGTTGAGAAAAAGATCCAAAACTTCATTTGGAAGTCAATCATTTATCAATTCGAAATTCTCAGAGCCATCATCACTAATAATGAATGATAATTTGATGATCCAACATTGAAGGAGTTCTGCTTGGATCTCTGCATCGATCATAGACTCACCATGATTGGACATCTACAATCCAATGGAGAAGCCAAGATAACTAATCGAGCTATTTTGCAGGGTTTGAAGACAAAGTTAAGCCAAGCCAAAGGGGTTTGTGTGGAGGAGCTTTATGTCATCTTATGGGCCTACCAAACTACTGCTTGGGTCTTGACCAGAGAAACATGATTCAACCTTCCCTTTGGTACTAAAGCGGTCATCCCAGTCAAGATCAGCCTTCCATCGATCCGAGTAAAAAACTACAATTAGCAAGCCAATGTTGATCAATTGTGAGCGAATTTTTACCTGCTAGAAGAAATAAGATAGCAAGCTTGAATCAAAATTGCTTCATATCAACAATGGATAGCCTAGTACCATAATGCCAAATTAGTCAAATTGAAAGTTTTCCAACTTGGATACTTCAAGCTCCAATGAGCTGAAATATCCAAACCTACCAAATAGGACAAGCTATCTCTAAATTGGAAAGCTCCATATTAGATTTCAAAGGACATCCAACTAGGAGCATACAAACTTAAAGAGCTTAATAGCAAGACCATTCCCTGAATTTTGGAATTGACTCTTGTTATAGCTACTTCAATTGTGAAGTACAAAAAGAGAACAAAAAGATATAAAATTGAGAGCTTCTTCAATAAGAGATATGATCTCGACTTTGGTCTTAGGCGCCACCTTGGGGAGGATTCTCAGCTGCTGGGGCCTACCATGATCTAGAGTTGCCTAAGTTGTACATCCATCAAACTATGATTTTTAGATGTCTAAGGATGATAATTGGTACCACTTAGATGATCAGGACCACTAGTTGATGATCTATAGAAGCATCAATTGTGGTGACGGGCTCAGTGGCTGGTGTGGCCACCAAAGTAGAGTCAATATTTGCCCCACCTTCCTTGACCTCATCTTCTAGATTCATCTCCAGTGGTGTTGACGAGATGGGGGCAAAGTTTGCCCTATCTTCTTCTGCTTCGTCCGCCCTAGTTATCATCGAGGAAGTGACACCAACACTTGCACCATCTTCCTCTATCTCATCTTCACTCTTCTCTAGATTCAGGCGATTGACATTGACTCTGAGAAAGAGCTGAGCCATGTGTGCCTTGTAGAGGTTGAAGCCCATGGCGAAGGCCGAGGCCAAGTCCTCTGCAATCTTTGCCTCAAACACCTTTGAGGCCTTGTACTCCTCCATGGCCTAGAGCTTGGCTTCAGTGACAACCAATGATTTTTTCTCAACTGCCCACTCCTTCCTTGCAGTAAGCTTCTCTTCGATCACCCTCTGAGTTGCCATGGCTGCTGCCAGCTCCCTCTCTAGCTTAGTAATCTTTTCTCACTGGATGTTGGTCGCTGCACTACATAGGCAACCTTACCCTTAAGGACTCCCATTTGGTCATGAGTTTGCAAGAGCTTAGATAGAGCTTGAGAAGCCCTCTCCTTGATGGCCTAGGTTCGGGCTCCATCCTCCAACTCCCACTTCAGCTTGTGGAAGCTCAAAATTTTCTCACTGAGTATGACGAAGTCGTGGATTAGCTGCAAAAGGAAAAAACAAAATATCAAGTCATGGAGGTCGAATAAGACCAAAGAAAGAAAAGAAAAAAAGGAAAAAAAGAGAACTTATCGAGAGGAGCCATGAGAAGCCCAATATCAGCACATTTTTGGTATGGTGGGGTTTGCTCAATGACCAGTCTGCTGGTTGGAGGATCATCTGCATCAACTCTCAGGTGAGCTGAGCATCCTGAAGTTCGAAATTAGATCTTCGGACCATTTTTATCATAGCAAAGAGCTCCTCCTCAGTCCCGAATGAGGAGGGCCTAGCCCTGGCTCATACCATAGAAGAGCTTGGAGTAGATGAGGATGGTGCAGTCCTTGGTGTTGGAGCTAACACTAAAAAGGGATAAGAGCCGTGGTGGGTCACCAGACTTCGAGCCCAACCCATCTCTTGGAAGGCTAGTGGAGCTAACCCTAAAGGCATCGCAATGACAACCTCTAGCTCATCGTCAATCTCCAGTAGCACAGTGCTGAAGGTCCCTAGGGTTGGGATCAGCTTGCAGGGCCGGTCCTGATATTTTTTAGGCCTGGGGCAAATAAAAAAAAATTATTAAAAATTAATATATTTTAAATATTAATTATTCATAGCAGATTGAAAGAGGAGGATTGAAGAGATTTACTTGACTTTTTGACGGATTTTGATCTGATTTTTGACGTCCAAAATAAAGAAGAATCACCGATGGACAGCAGAATAGGATGAAAAGATCGGAGACGGAGGAGGAGGCGGGGGAAAGGAGCTACAGGTTGTGAGAGGGAGAAGACGTTTGGTTTATCCAAAAAAGTCGTTGGGGTGTTGGGACTCGGGAGAGGAAGAAGGTGTTTGGTTTACCCAGATAAAAAAAAAAAATAGGGGCCTGGGGCGGTCGCCTGCTTTGACCCGCCCCAGGGCCGGCCGTGTCAGCTTGGGTGGAGCAGCAGGCATCCTCTATTTCTTCTTCGATGATGAGTCCTCGCTAGCAGATGAACACGACCTCTTCTGTAGAGCCGATCTCAAGGACTCCAACATCAACCTCATTATTGTATCAACAAACAAAGAGTGAGCATCCTACAAAAAACAAGAACAAAGCTAAATCAAAAATTCAAATCAAGAATATCGATCGTATCCCAAGGATTAATCGAGCTGATTCTGGCATTGTACAGAGCCTGCTTAGTTAGGAGCTCCTTCAGCGGTAGAATCTCCATGAAGTGCAATTTGTAGAGATGCTCCTTGTCCTTGGGAGTAGCTCAGAATGCTTAATCCAGAAAATTCATAAATGTCTCCAATTCCAACTGAAGCCCTATAGAAGGTTGGAGGAGATAAAAAAAATAATTTTTTCAATCATGGATGGAAGAAGACAGCCCCTTAATGAATTGATAGTTTTCATGGGGAGTAAAGTACCACTATCTCTTGATGCGAGGGTGCCTCTGCAAGGTGAAGAGTGCTCGAAAGAGCGAGCATCTCGGCTCAGTCTTAATAAGGACATAGAGAAGAACAAAAAAAATGATCATCTGAATGCCATTCGGATTGATCTAAGTGGGAACAAGATGATAGAAGTCAAAAAGGTTGGCAATAAAGGGTGAAAAAGGAAATCAAAATTCAACTTGGAGGAACTTGTAAATCCGGAGGTGCCCTTTAAGAGCATAAGTTATCTGACCATCTCGATTAGATAGCTCTAGCAAGAATTAGTCTAGAATATAACACTAAACCCAAACTCTTCCTAGGTCGAATTAAATAAAAGTGAACCTCTCGGCCCTCAGCCCATGCTGAGGAACATCCAAGCCAAAAGATTCGGGCTGAGTTGGAGGGTCCAAAGTAGTAGCAGTCCGAGGTGAAATAGTTGAAAGATTCGGACTGAGCTAGAGGGTCCAAAGTAGTAGCAATCCGAGGTGATTCCACCTCAAACCCAACATGAAGAGGGGTCGATCAAGAACCCCGATCGGCCCAATGGCTTTTACCTTGAGTATCACTATGATCAAAAGCTATAGGATTGAAGAATGATCGAAATGTTGGGAAATATGTCCCAAAAAGTCAATCGTCAAGCTGTTGATGGTTGAGCAACCAAGTATTGTAATTGATTTGTTAATAAATAAAATATATTTGACATTTTCATCATAAGCTTTCATCTTCAAATGAACTCCGTTGTTATGATGAAGTCTTTAGGACTATTTAGATTTGATAAAGAGAGGATTTATCGATTAGTCCTTAAAATAGTTCACGACCAAATGATAGGCTGTTAATAAGGATGACAGCTTCTATCGAGCATAGGTCGCTGTAGGCCATATGGGTTGGTTGTCCTCTTAACCAAAGAGTGTGGAGACACTGGTATGGCATACAGGTGAGATGTACTGGTACATCATCATTGAACGTGACCAACTCTAGAGTATTCTGCTATCGAGAATATCTCTGATGGGATATAGGTATAAGTGTCCCTTAGACCTGAGATCGCCTCAGTGACTTGCAAGTAACTCACTGTGCTTTGGTACTGGACTAACTGAATTTCTAATTCAGAAATGGAAGGTTTTTGGATACAGTCAAGTACTTGCAAAGTCAGAGTATGATCGAGATGGGATTGACCACTCCAAGAGTTGGAGAAGAATGAGTCACTGTATTTCAATTTAGCAAAACCTTGGCCAGGATAATCCATCAGATGGATTTGATATTTTGAAATACAATATGGACAACCTGATCAGAGTTGACAGTTGAACTCTGGGGTGTCCTATGATCATTTTGGTCAAGAGGATGAATTATATGAAAACTATATCCGCATGGATTCTAAGGATGTTATTCTACACATTTGACCTATCCGATCGTCGGGTACCATTGCTAGATGGTCACTTCGATTGGTACAAAAATTTATTTCTATACTACCGGCTTAGGTTCAGACCTATGAGGTCACACACATTAGAGTTCATGATCCGATCGGATGGTTGATCAACGATTAAGAATCATTCTAGGATTAAATGATCAATACGATTGACATTTAACCCAGTGCAAGTGTTGCAGGAGGATCGATTAGCAATTCGATTGCTAATTGGCTTAATTTGATTAAGCCAATGGACTGAGATTAAGTCTAATTAAATATAATTTAATTAGATTTAGTTTGAGCTTGATTGGATCAAGTTCAATTGGTTTATTGGATAAGCCAAGTGCAAGAAAAAACTAGTCCTAGTTCAACTAGGACTTGGGTCAATCTAATTTCTAATTTGATTAAAAAATTAAATCAGATTTAAATCTAATTTAATCTGATTAAATTAGATTCTTAATTGGGTTAAGATCTATTTTAATTAGGTTGATCTAATTTTGGTTTGATTTGGTTTGAGAAACCAAATTAAAATAAGTCATAAGATAGAATCCTAGTAAAACTAGGATTCCACCTTGCGCCACATAAGCCTTCCCCACGCCCTCTCTCTCATTCAATGCCAATCTCCTCTTATTTTGTGCGACAAAAGCCCTCTCCCAGGTCTCTCCTACATTCACAAAAGGTTTCCTCTCTTCTTTCTTACATGAAAGGTGGTTTGGATCAAATCAAAGAGGAATAAGTTTGGATTTCGAATTCTATGAGATAGAGTTTTAGAAATCCAAAACTCTTTCAATTTTGCACCAAATTTATCCAAAATTTTTTTGAAATTTTTGTGACTTTTAGGGTACATATTGTGCACCCTTTTCTGGTAATCCATGCATGAAAATAAGAAGGAGGTGCTCAAGAGTTGGGTGCCCCTTATCTTGCCATGTTTGGATAAGCCTTGACTAGGTATTTGACCTAGACAAGGACTCTATCATATCTCTCTGTATAAAATGAGTTTCTTCATAAAATTTTTGGAGAAGATAGAGATTTGAGATTTCTTTGGGCCATCCAAAAATAAGAGAGAAAGACCTTTGGGTCGTGAAGATATAATAGACACAAGATAGGATGTCTAGAGAGAGAAACGAGAAGAAGAAGAGGGTCTTCTTCTAGGGTTGTTTGTTTTCGTCTCTTTCCTTCCTCCATCTTGAGTTTCCTGAGAGCATCTCAGATATGAAACTCCTCATTCTACTTTCCATCTTTAAAAGAGTCCAAATCAAGAAGGAGGCACCTGATTAACCGTCAAAGAAGGATCAGCACAGTACTAGCATATTGTGCTGATTTTCTGAAGCAGGACTTCTGATCAAGATCTGTAGGCTCATGTGGATGACTCCTAGAGGCCAGACGCGTGTGTGGCTTGCAACATAATCCTCAAGCCCAGATTAGCGAGGTTAGAACGTCTAACTTGCAAGGTAATAGATCTGATCTATTATTTAATACATACATTAGATGTAGTATAGAAACATGTTGATATGATCAACATGTAGTTCATGCTCTATATATTTTAATTTTTGATTTAATACTATGTAATAATCATGTAATAGGATCTTAGATCTAGAAATTCTCTGGTTTTAGAAAATAAATTTTAATTTATTTTAGTCTTCCGTTGTATGATCTTGAAAAAGTTTCAAAATCTAACCCTAAAACCCTAGATCTGGTTCCTACAATTGGTATCAGAGCCTAGGTTCTTTATTACATGATTATTTATATATGTTTAGATTATTTCTTAGATTAGATCTAATTTATAATTTGATTATTAAATTTAAAATTAAAATTTTAGATCAATCACAAACTGCAAGGTTGTCCTGCTGTAAGGTTTACCCCTTACAGTGCAAAGGTTGTCCTAGTTTGTGTAGATCTATCTTTAATCATAAATTTGTTAGATATGATCTAGATTAAATTTATAATTTATTAGATTGAAAAGATATTTAAATCTAAAATAAAATCTCTTTGTTAATAATTTTCGTGCAAAGAAATTATTTAAAGTTGAAATTATTTCAATTACATGAACCTGTTTAGATTAGATCTAAAGTAGTTTCATGTTTATTTCACTTGTATCTTGATTATGAATCAAACATGCAATATGGTTGGTAGAATCATATTGTAAAATTATTTTATAAATATAAAAATTATTTTTTGAAAAGTCGAACCCAACCTTCAGTCCAAAACTTAATTAAGAATTAAGAAGTTGTTTGATTAGGTTCTAGGATTGTGAATTGAAGAACCTAAGACACAAACCATAACACATTGGGTTAATGAGAATTAGGTCCATTAATTGGGTTTGACCTATGGTTAGATTAAAGATGGACTTAATTAGAGAATTGACTAAATCTAATCAATTGTTGTCTTAGATTAGGTCAAGGATTCTCTAGATCAATTACAATAGTTGTAGTTGGTCAAGTCCATGACTTTAACGAGAACCAAATGGACTTGATTCTTGGCTAAGCGGTCTAGCACGAACTATTAGGTTGATCTAATCGAAACTAATTAAACCAGTTGGTGTCTAAGGTAAACCAGACTAGTGGTTTTTAATTAGGAGCCCGCTTACCTGGCCATTTCTGATGGTGTCTAAGGCAAGCTTTGGCAGACCCTCCCACTGATCGAACTTACCTGGTCTCTTGGTGAAATTATGTTTTGATCGGATCACTTGACTATTCGAGCTGACCCATGTCAGCTAGGTAAATCAGTGTGACTGATTTAGGTGCTCCTAGACCAGCCCTTTTAATGGTCTTCCTTAAGCTGACTTGGTGAAGCCAGTGGGAGGATCATGATAAGCTGGTTCATCTGACCTCATCCTCTAAATTATTTAAATCTTCTAAAATTATTAGGTCCTTAAAATGACAAAGTTATGGAGATAACTGAGTCATAGCCTCCCATTAAGGTGTTTGATAATGAGTCCATTAACTCAATAATCATTGCAGACCCAAAGGCCTGGTGCTTGTTGATTAATGAAATTATCACTCATCATATGACGACTTGAAAGTGTCTCTCTAATGGTGGTTAGGTGAACCAACCAAAGTTGGACTTAATCATTCGTTGGTTAGATACACCAAGTATGATCATGTTAATGGTTGGACCTAACTGGATCCTTACAGTGGAGGACAAAGCCTACTGATTAGGTTTCTGGGGCAAAATTAAAATTACTAAAAATTATTTAAAGAAATAATTGGTTATGAACCTATCCTTAGATGTACATGGGTTGGCCAACCAAAGTTGGACTTGTGTGCAGTCTAAGTGGATTCTAGTACCCACTAAGGAATTAGGGTAATTTCTTGATGTGCAAATTTTAAAATTTGTAAATAAAATCGCAAGCGCACGATGTGCAGAGTAGCACGACCAGTGAGTACGGATCGATCCCACAGAGACTTGGTTTAAAAATGATTTTCAAATCTATGCTCAAGCTAGCTTTAACGAAAATCAAAAGTCGAAAGTTGTTTGCTAAAGATAATAAGACTAAGGATCTAGAGTTTTTGAATCCACTAGATCTAGATTAGGGAATTCTACCTAGAATTTTCTTATTGATCCTAACGACTACTCCTCTTGTCTTTCCCAAGCATAGATTATGAAGGGACTAAGGCCCAACGATAACCCATCAAGATTCTTTACAGGGGAGTAGTAACTAGGATCCCTTAGGATTTTCTCCTCCTATGCACTGAATCAAGCATGAACTATGAAGGGACTCTGACCCAACTGTAGTTCATCAAAAATTCTTGGCAAAAGAGGAAGAAAAAGAAACCCTAAGAAAAAGAAAGAACCCTATGTAAAATCCCTACTCATGATCTAGCTTCATCGCAAACCCTAGAAGGGATGCTTAGCTAGACATGATCTAAATCTACATGCAAAATTTAAATGCAGAAAAATAAACTACCCTAATTTCATAAACTAAACTATCCTAATTGCATAAATTTAAACTGCATAATTTAAACTAACCTAATTGCATAAAATTTAAATTGCATAAATTAAACTATCCTAATTGCAAGAAAAAGAAATTGCATAATGTAAAGAGATGAAATTGCATAAAAATAAGATTTTATATAAAAAAATTTATTACAAAAACTTCAAAGCTCGAGGCTTGAGAAGAGAGCTAAAAACCCCACTATCTAGGGTTACAAGCTTGATCGGAAGGAAGAATACATAAAACAAGGGCCTTTGGGGGCTTTTTATAGGCATTTGCGGGTTATAAGGTTTTCAAAACTTTAGATGTGGGACTAAGAGGTTTTAGAGGGTTGTTAGGGGGGTTTATGGTGCGCCGATGGATCCATGGTCATGCGCCTGTTGCTGTGGACCAGGCGGCTAACTAGATCACCAAATTAGTTGATTTTTGATCAATTTTGATCTGATTTGACTCAGGTTTGACCCAATTGAATCTTCTTTCTTCATTCTTCAATTTCTGGGTCAATTTAACTCCGTTTTGCATAAAATTTGCTCCGTTGGAATCCTCTTTCCTTATTCTTTCTATTGATGATCTCTTCTTCTACAAAATATAATAACAAGTATCAATTTCTTAATAAAGTTAGATAATTTAGATATTAATTGATACTTTTTATGTCAATTTGTGACATAAATCATTCCTCGAATTGGAGGTAGAGGCTATCAATTCGAATAAAATAGTGGAAGAAACCTTTTGATTAAAGTCCAAATCTTTAAGTTTAATGAATCAATTACTAATTAGGTTATGGTTCTCCTTTGTGCAAATATGACTACTTCCCTATCGCTCCGATCATTGTTGGACAATGATAAGTTGGTGGGACCCAACTTCAGTAGCTGGTACCGAAAGTTGAAGATAGTCCTGGAGTATGAACGGATCCTATATGTGATAATGGATCCTGCACTTGAGGAGCCAGCTGTCAATGCATGTAGAACAGTCAGAGACACTTACCAGAAGTGGCTCAGTGACCAGACCACGGTGCGTTGTATCATACTGGCTGCCATGAGCGATGAGTTCAGTCGCAGATTCGAGATGGCTCAGTCAAAGGACATGCTTCAAGTATTGGAGGATGCCTTTGGCACACCCGATGACGTAGAGAGGCACAAGACTAGTTGTGCCATCTTCAACGCCAAAATGCGGGATGGTGCCTCTATCACTGATCATGTATTGTACATGATCGAGCTGATGGAACGATTGAGCAAGCTCGGCTTTCCCTTGCATGAGCAGCTTGGGAAAGGTGCAATACAGAACTTGCTACCCAAGTCTTATCTCCCATTCCTCACTCATTATAGAATGACAAAACCTGAAGTAAACCACCACGGGTTACTGGGGTTGCTTCAGAACTTTGAGAAGGATCACCAACTCCTCAAGGAGTCGGTGAACTTAGTGGGAGGTTCGTCTTCTGGTTCTCAACCCTTTGAGAAAAGAAAGAAGAACAAGAAGAAGAAAGTGAAGAAGGTGCAAGTTCAGGCTGGGACATCAGTGCAGAGCCAGACCAAAAAGATCAAGCCTGATAAGAGTCTATTCTACTGGCAAGCACCCTAGATTAGATAGTGTGTCAGATATCTACTTATGGCATTGGAGGCTAGGTCATATAAACAAGAACAGAATAAACAGGTTGACTCAAGAGGAAATCTTCGAAGTCAGTGATTGTGAATCACTTCCAACCTGTGAGTCCTGTCTTCTTAGTAAAATGATCTAGTCACATTTTACTGGAAAAGGTGAGAGAGCTACTGAGCTCTTGGGCCTAGTACATACTGATGTATGCGGGCCCATGAGCACTAGTGCTAGAGGTGGATATTTCTACTTCATAACTTTCACGGATGACCTATCCCGATATGGATATGTCTATCTGATGAAACATAAGTCGGATTCATTTGAAATGTTCAAATGATTTCGAAGTGAAGTAGAAAAATAAACTGGGAAGAGTATTAAAACTCTTCGATCTGATCGAGGAGGAAAATACCTTTCTAGTGAGTTTCTCATATATCTAGGAGAGAATGGAATTTTCTCCCAATGGACTCTTCCAGGAACACCACAGCTGAATGGTGTGTCTGAAAGGAGGAATCAGACTCTGTTAGACATGGTCCGATCCATGATGGATTTTGCTAGCTTGCCGATATCCTTCTGCGGATATGCACTTGAATCAGCCTGTTATCTGTTAAATAAGGTTCCAAGTAAGTCTGTAATTAAGACTCTATATAAGATATGGACAGGACGTAAGCTAGCACTTTCACACCTTAGGGTCTGGGGGTGTCCAGCCTATGTCAAATGATTAGTCACAGATAAACTTGGACCTAGGTCTGAAAAATGCTCGTTCATAGGGTACCCCAAAGAGACAAAAGGATATTTTTTCTACCATGCTGATGAACAAAAGGTGTTCGTCAGCCTTAAGGCAATCTTTTTAGAAAAAGAGTTCCTTGGTGAAGGAACCGTTGCCTCTAAGGTTGAACTTGATGAAGTTCAACAGGTAGAAGGACCGACATCAATAGTTGAACCTGAGTCGGATATGATTAGATCAGATCCGGAGCCCAATGTACCTACACCATTAAGGCGATCCGGTAGAGTACCGCGTCAGTCAGATAGATACTACAATTTCTTGGTCCGGGATGGCGATCCCATCGAACTTGATGAGAATAATGAGGATCCGATCACCTATATAGATGCAATGCAAAGACCTGATTCTGAGAAATGGCTTGAAGCCATGAAATCCAAAATGGAGTCCATGAAGGTCAACGATGTATGGACATTGGTTGACCCACTTGAAGGGGTTAAACCCATTGGGTGTAAATGGGTCTTCAAAAGGAAGAGGAGCGTAGACGGAAAGGTGGAGACCTATAAAGCCCGTCTGATCGCCAAGAGGTATCGTCAATGTTATGGTATTGACTATGACGAGACGTTTTTCCCTGTGGCAATGCTCAAATCTATTCGGATAATGCTTGCAATACCTGTCCATCTAGATTATGAGATCTGACAGATAGATGTAAAGACAGTTTTTCTGAATGGAGAGCTGACCGAAGAAGTGTATATGATACAACCTGAGGGGTTTACATCCACAGATGAATCCAAGGTGTGCAAGCTTTAGAGATCCATTTATGGATTGAAGCAAGCTTCTCGGAGTTGGAACATGCATTTTGATAAGGTGATCAAAACGTATGGCTTCATTAAGAATGGAGAAGAGCCCTGCATCTATAAATGGGCAAATGGTCCAGTTGTGGTATTCCTTGTCTTATACGTGGATGACATTCTCTTAATCGGGAATGACATCCTCACACTACAGGAAATAAAAATTTGGTTGTCATCACAGTTCTCCATGAAGGACTTGGGTGAAGCATCCTACATCTTAGAGATGAAGATCTATAGGGATAGATCTAAAAAGATGCTTGGGTTATCCCAGTCCATGTACATAGTATTGGGAATAGTGTCCCAAAGCCAATCGTCAGCCTGTTGACGATCGTGCTCCTTTTGTATTAGTACATGAATTATAAATAAATAAAAGTTATTTTGGTATTTTTCATCATAAATATTTTATCTTCTAATGAACTCCTGTGTTGTGGTGAAGTCCTTAGGACTATTTAGACTCGACAAAGGAGGATTTGTCGCTTAATCCTTATACCTGTTCGCGACCAAATGATACGTTGTTACCAAGGATGACAACGTTTATCGAGCATAGGTCGTTGTGTGCCATATGGGTTGGTTGTCCTCATAACCAAGGAGTGTGGAGACACTGGTATGGCATACAGGTGAGATGTAATGGTACATTTGCACTGAACGTGACCGACTCTGGAGCTATTTCTGCTGTCAAGATTTGCTCCGATGGGATATGGGTATAAATGTCCCTCCGACCTGAGACCGCCACGGTGACTTGCAAGCAACTCACTGCACTTAGGCACTGGACTACCTGAATTTCTAATTCAGTGACGGAAGGCTGCTGGGTGTAGTCAAGTACTTGACTTGTCGGTGCGTGTGTCAAGATGGGATTGACCACTCCAGTTTAGGAGCTGTGTACAGTCGTGTTTTAGTTTAGCAAAATCTTGGCCAGGGTAGTCCTAGTGAGAAGTCACAGGACTAATTGAGTTGAGCACGATTCGGATGATCTCATCAGGGTTGACAGTTTAACCCTGAGTCGTCCTAAACACAGGGGTCAAAAGGGATGAATTATACGGTAACCATATTCACGTAGGTTCTGAATGTTGCGATTGTGACTATTCGACCTATCCGGTCATCAGATACCATTGCTAGATGGTTACTTCGATTAGTATAGGAATTGGTTCCTGTGCTACCGGCTTAGGTTCGAACCTGCGGGGTCACACACATTAGAGGTTCCTTTCTGATCTGATGGCTGATTATGAGTCTTATGTATCTGAGACTCTATGATTGAGAATTAGAATTCTCTAATCATGAGTTTCACACATTTTAGATATCGGGGTCAAAATTTTGAATTTCAAATTTTGAATTTGAAATTTGAACTCTTTGATCAGGGTTTCATATCGATGGTCTCTGATGCCTAATTGCCCATCGAATTTGGACTCAATATTTATGAGAGGTTTAATTAGTGATTTGATCGCTAATTAACTCAATTTTATTGAGTAATTATTTTTAGATTAAGTCTAATTGAATTGGATTCAGTTTGGATTGACCCGATTAGGTTAAGTGTTGATCTAATCGCTAAGGTGGCTTAGTCCCTGATTTGATCAGGGGTTAGGTTTAGTTAATTTCTGATTTGATTAGAATTTTATTGAGCCTAATTAAGCCTAATTGTGTTAGGTTTAATCTGATCTAATTATGCTTAACCTATTTTAATTAGGTTGGCTCAATTTGAATCAAACCATCTTATTTTAAATTCCCTGCGCCACCCAACTTCTTTGCGCCCATTTGAATTCACGAGAAGAAATTTTCTCCCACGCAAAGCTCTCTCATGCGCATGTTTCTGTGCGCCAATTATTTGGATTAACTTGGTTTGTTACCCATCCAAATTCAAAGGGGTTTTGAATTTGAATGGATAACCAAATAACCATGCGCCAGCTTATCCTCTTTTGTGCGCCCCATATTCCACACGAGAAATGGTTTCTCGTGAAAGTCTCCACGCACAAAAAAAAAAAAGAAAAAGAAAAAAAAGGCCACGCCATCTCTTCTTTCTCGCACAAATGGATGAGGATAAGATTGGTTGACACTTGAATTCAAATTTGATTTGAATTTAAGTGAGCAACCACCTCTTCTTATCCACTCACACGCTTTCAACATCTCTTGTGATGTTTTATAAAATGAGAAAGGGAGGGGGCGTGGGCAAGAAAAAAAAAGAAGAAGAGATAAGGGGCGTGGGGAGGTTCTGAAAAAATTTTGAAGTGTTCAAAATTTATCGAGAGGAGAGAAAAAGGAGAGAGAAGTGGGCGCAAGGTTTTTTGGTGTGTACCCTAGGGTTTCTACCTAGGGTTCGAAAAGTGAGATTGGTGTACCACGAGTGTCGTGAGTCCACCAAATTTCAGGGAGAGATCCATCAGCCTTTCAACCAACCGTGCAGACGATCCAGAGTGTCCGAAGAGTCAGCACACATCGATCGAGAAAGTTTGATCAACATCAGCCATTAAAAGGGTGAAATCACGAACTAGCATTCGTGAGGAGTCGATCAGACAGAAGCTTCGTGTAGATGATCCGTAGAGGTCAGACACTAGTGTGGCTGCGATGTGACAATCAGAGTCCCCTGACGGTGATCAGATTGCGATGATCGACCGCAAAAGGTGATGTGTTCTGAACACAGTACAGTAAAAAATTTACTGTTTCAAATTTGAATTTCAAATTTAAATGCATGCTGTTGTATCATATTTAGATCCTAATGTAGGGTTAATTAGTATTAATTAATGAGATTAATTAATAATTCTACTGTAAAATAATAATTTTAAAAAAGTTTTAAAATTACCAATTTGCCCCTGCACTGAATTTTCGCTTCAAATGGTATCAGAGCATGGTTCTAGAATATGATATACATATGCATGCGTAGATTAAGGTGTAATCTATAAGTTTAAATTTGAAATTCAAAATTTGAAATTTGAAATTTGAAATTTGTTAGAAGTTTAAATTTGAAATTTAAAATTTAAAATTTAAAATTTGAATTTTAAAATTTGAAAATTAAAATTCAAAATTTGAAATTTGAAATTCAAAATTCAAAAATTTAAAATTCAAAGATTGAAAATTTAAAATTTAAAATTTGGTTGAAATCTCAAATTTGAAATTTGAAATTTGAAATTTGAAATTTAAAATTTAAAATTTGAAATTCAAAATTTAAATTTTGAAATTGGTATATTTAGATATACTTGATCCAAGTAGCAAGTAATCTAATTGGGTTGGTTGCCATGACCGTCCGGTCATAGGAGAAAAGTAGGGTTTAAAGGCTCTCTTTTTCCATTCGATGGGGTCTCCTATGACGGTAGGGGTGCCGATGCAATTATATCCCATGTCGATGAAGCAGCGAAAGGATTTAATTATAAAATTTATCGTGAATGTATTAGATTAGATCTAAAAGAAAATTCATGATTTATTTTCTGTTATGAAATGAGCAATAGGATTGCTGTTTATGAATTGTGCTGACCCGTTTGTGAAATGAGTCAACACATTTGGTGAACAGAAAATAAAATCTTTTAAAATTTAAAAATTATTTTCGAAATGCCAAACCCTGACCCATTAGCCCAAGTACTTAATTAAAAGAATTAAGTGTTGTCTAATAGGTCTAGAATTGTGAATTAAGACCTAAGACAATTGCATAAACTTGTGGGTCAATGAGTTAGATGAATTAGGTCCATAATTGGGTTAGATCTAAGGTTAGCTTAAAAAATGGAGTAATTGGTCAAATCTAATCAAAAGTTGAATTCGATTAGGTCAAGGATACTCTAGACTCAACTTCAATAGTTGTAGTTGAATGGGTCCATGTCTTTAACTAGACCAAGATGGACTTAATTCATGGCTACGCGGTGGAGCCCTATTTACTAAGTTAATCAAAATTAAAACTAATGAACCGGTTGGTGTCTAAGGTAAGTTCGGCAGTTTTGATCAGTGGTTCTTAAGCGGGAGCTACTCGCATTGATTCGATCATTGACGAGTTAATGGCAAATCCCCACCACTGATCTCACTTACCTGGCCAATCTGGTAAGTTAGATTTTGATTAGATCACTTGGTGATTAGAGCTCACCCATGTCATTAGGTAAATCAGTGTGACTGATTTAGGTGCTCCTAATGCCAGCTTTAATTAAATCCTTTTTAATCTGACTTGGTGAAGTCAGTGGGAGGATTGAAATTGGCTGGATGATTTCTTCTCTACTATCCTTTAATAAAATCTTAAAAAATTATTAGGTCCCTAAAATGATTAAGTTATAATGATAACTAAGTCAATGCCTCCCATTAAGTGAGTGATAATGAGTCCATTAGTTCAATGATCATTGGAGGCCCAAAGGCCTGGTGCTCATTGGCTAATGGAATTATCATTCATAATATAATAATTTGGTTGAGTCTTTCTGATGCTGGTTAGGTTGGCCGGCCAAAGTCGGGCCTGATCATTTATTGGTCTGATTTACCAAATTAAGTCATGTTAATGGTTGGACCTAACTAGATTTTTTCAGTGGAGGCCAAAGCCTACTGATTAGGTTCTGGGGCAAAATCAATTACTAGAAGTTGTTTAGAGAAACAACTGGTTAAGAACCTACCCATAGATGCACATGGGTTGACCAACCAAAGTTGGGCTCGTGTGTAGTCTGTGTGGATTCTAGTACCCATTAAGGAATTAAAGTAATTCCTCGAATTGGAGGTTGAGGCTACCAGTTTGTAAAAATATTGAGAAAAACTTTAGACTAAAGTCCAAGTCTTTAGTATTAATTTATGTACTAATAGAGGTCTGATTTTCCTTTATACAGCTATGGCCACTACCCTGTCGCTCCGGTCATTATTAGATAATAACAAGCTCATGGGACCTAATTTCGATAGCTGGTATCGAAATTAAAAATCATCCTTGAGCATAAGTGGATCCTTTATGTAGTAACGGATCCAGCACCTGAGGAGTCAGCTCCAAATGCTAGTAAGGCGATCCGAGACACTTACCATAAGTGGCTCAATAACTGCACCACCGTCCGATGTATTATGCTGGCAGCAATGAATGACGAGTTCAGCTGCAGGTTTGAGAACGCCTAGCCACAGGAGATGCTTCAAATGTTGAACGACTCCTTTGGCACGCCTGACGATGTTGAAAGGCATAAAACTAGTTGTGCTATTTTCAATGCTCGGATGAGAGATGGAGCCTCAGTCACTGATCATGTACTGTACATGATTGAGATGATTGAGCGCCTAAGCAAATTGGGTTTTCCTCTGCACGAGCAGCTCGGTAAGGATGCGATCCTTAATTCCTTGCCCAAGTCCTTCCTCCCATTCCTTACTCATTTTTGAATGACAAAGCCTGCAGTAAACTACCATGGGTTGTTGGGGTTGCTGCAGAACTTTGAGAAGGATCATCAGCTCCATAAGGAGTCGGTGAATGTAGTGGGAGGGTCTTCTTCTCATCATCGATCCTTTGGGAAGGGGAAGAAGAACAAGAAGAAGAAGAACAAGAAGGTGCAGCCTCATGTTGGGACGGTTGCACAGGGTCAGACCAAGAAGTGCAAGCCTGACCAGAGCCAGGCAGAGTGCTTCTTTTGCAAGAAGCAGGGGCATTGGAAGAGGAACCGTCCTCAATACATTGCCTCCCTGGACCCGAACAGGTCGAAGAAGAAGCAAGGTAATTATATGATAACTTCTTGCAACTTTTCCATTTGTGATACTACTGCCTGGGTATTGGATACCGGAAGCCCTTATCATATTTGTAATTCGATGTAGGGTCTGCAGGTCAGTAAGAGATTTGATGAAGACGAGAGGTTCCTGAACATTGGAGATGGAAGCAAAGTTTCAGTTCTAGCTTTAGGAATTATGAGTCTTGTAATCAATTCTCGTAATGTAATTTTGAGTGAATGTCACTATTGTCCAAGCTTTTTATTAAATATTATTTCTGTAGGCCTTTTGGCCATGTACGGTTATGATTTTTTAATAAAAAAAAATATTTACAATATCATTTTGAATGGTGTTACAATGTTTGTTGGATAATTAAATAATAAAATTTACTTACTATCACAGCCTGTTAATGTGGTTCAAAACTTTGGTAAATGCCCTAGAATAGATAATGTGTCAGAAGTCTACCTTTGGCACTGTAGGCTAGATCATATCAATAAGAACAGGATAAACAGGTTGGCTCAAGAAGGAATTCTTGAACTTGATGATTGTGAATCACTTCCAACCTGTGAGTCTTGTCTTCTTGGAAAGATGACCAAGTCACCTTTTACTGGAAAAGGTGAGTGAGCCAGTGAACTCTTGGGTCTGGTACATTCTGATGTATGTGGACCTATGAGCTCAAGTGCAAGAGGTGGATATTTCTACTTCATAACCTTCACAGACGACCTATCGAGGTATGGGTATGTCTACTTAATGAAGCATAAGTTGGAGTCGTTTGAAATGTTCAAACTATTTTAAAATGAGGTAGAAAAATAAACTGGGAAGTGTATTAAAATTCTTCGATCTAATCGAGGAGGTGAATACCTTTCCAATGAGTTTCTGACGTATCTAGGGGAGAATGAGATTCTCTCTCAGTGGACTCTACCTGAAACACCACAGTATAATGGTGTGTCTGAAAGGAGGAATCGAACCTTATTGGACAGGTTCGATCCATGATGGGGTTTGCTGGTCTGTCGATCTCCCTCTGGGGATATGCGCTCGAATCGATTTGTTACCTTCTAAATAGAGTTTCGAGTAAGTCTGTATACAAAATGCCATATGAGATATGGATAGGATGTAAGCCAGTACTCTCGCACCTTAGGATTTGGGGGTGTCCGGCTTATGTTAAACGTTTAATTACAGACAAGTTTGGACCTAGGTCTGACAAGTGTAATTTTATAGCGTACCCAAAAGAGACCAAAGGGTATTATTTCTACCTTGCTGATGAGCAAAAGTGTTTGTCAGCTTTAAGGCAATCTTTTTAGAAAAGGAGTTCCTTAGTGAAGGAACTGTTGCCTCTAAGGTCGAACTTGACGAAGTTCGACAGGTAAAAAAACCGACACATGTTACTGAACCTGAACTGGATTTGATTAGATCAGATCCGGAGCCTATTGATTATGCACCCTTAAGGCGGTCTGGTAGAGTACCACATCAACCGGACAGATACTATGGTTTCTTGGTCCGGGATGGTGATCCTGTCGAACTTGATGAAAACGATGAGGATCCGATCACCTACATGGATGCAATGCAGAGACTTGACTCTGAGAAATGGCTAGAGGCCATGAAATCCGAAATGGAGTCCATAAAGGTCAACGATGTGTGGACATTGGTTGACTCACCCGAAGGAGTGAAACCCATAGGGTGTAAGTGGGTCTTCAAGAGGAAAAGGGGTACAGATGGAAAGGTGGAGACCTATAAAGCCCATCTGATTGCCAAGAGATATCGTCAACGTTATGGTATAGACCATGATGAGACATTTTCTCCTGTGGCAATGCTCAAATCCATTCGGATTATGCTTGCGATAGCTGCCCATCTAGACTATGAAATCTGATAGATGGATGTGAAGACAGCTTTCCTAAACGGAGAGCTGGACGAAGAGGTGTATATGATACAACCTGAAGGGTTCACATCCACAGATGAGTCTAAGGTATGCAAGCTACAAAGGTCCATTTATGGACTTAAGCAGGCATCTCGGAGTTGGAACATACGTTTTGATAGGACGATCAAAATGTATGGCTTCGTTAAGAACGGAGAAGAGTCCTGCATTTATAAGTGGGCTAATGGTCCAGTAGTAGTATTTCTTGTATTGTATGTGGATGATATTCTCTTAATCGGGAATGATGTCCTTGCATTACAGGGAATAAAGATTTGGCTATCGTCACAATTCTCCATGAAGGATCTGGGAGAAGCTTCCTACATCCTAGGGATGAGGATTTATAGGGATAGATCCAAAAGGTTGCTTGGCTTATCCCAGTCCACGTACATTGATACTATGCTGAAGAGATTCAGCATGGAGAATTCCAAGAAAGGCTATCTACCGATAGGCCATAGAATTTCTCTCTCGAAAAGGGATTGTCCGATAACACCTCAAGAGAGTGAGCATATGGGTAGGATTTCATATACTTCGGCAGTGGGATCTATCATGTACGCCATGACATGTACACGACCAGATGTAGAATACTCACTAGGGGTAGTGAGTAGATACCAATCTGATCCAGGAGAGAATCACTGGAAGGTTGTTAAAACCATCCTGAAGTATTTAAGAAATACTAAGGACCAATGGCTTGTATGTGATGAATCGGACTTGAGACTTATAGGGTTTACAGACTTTAGTTTCCAGTCTAATCGCTATGACAGCAAGAGTGTGTCAGGATTTATTTTTACCCTTAATGGTGGGGCTGTCTGCTGGAAGAGTTCCAAGCAGCACACTGTGGCTGATTCAGTATGCGAGGTGGAGTATATTGCTGCATCAGATGCTGCCAAAGAAGTGGTGTGGCTGAGAAAATTCATCACCGAGCTCGGAGTAGCACCCTCCCTTGTTGGTCCAGTTTTGCTCTACTGCGACAGCTCTGGAGTCATTGCTCAGGCGAAGGAACCGAAGGCACACCAGCGGACGAAGAATATTCTGCGCCACTACCATCTCATCCGAGAGATCATGGATCGAGGTGACGTCGACCTTCAGAAGATCGATGGGAAGAAGAACCTGGCCGACCCATTCACTAAAGCCATTACGGTGAAGGAGTTCAACGACTACAAGTCGAAGATGGATATTAGATACTGCACCGATTGGCTTTAGGCCAAGTGGGAGATTATTGGGAATAGTATCCCAAAGCCAATCGTCAGCCTGTTGACGGTTGTGCTCCTTTTGTATTAGTACATGAATTATAAATGAATAAAAATTATTTTGGTATTTTTCATCATAAATGTTTCATTTTCTAATGAACTCCTATGTTGTGGTGAAGTCCTTAGGACTATTTAGACTCGACAAAGGAGGATTTATCGCTTAGTCCTTAAACCTGAACACGACCAAATGATACGTTGTTACCAAGGATGACAACGTTTATCAAGCATAGGTCATTGTGTGCCATATGGGTTGGTTGTCCTCATAACCAAAGAGTGTGGAGACAGTGGTATGGCATACAGGTGAGATGTAATGGTACATCTGCACTGAACGTGACCGACTCCGGTGCTATTTCTGCTGTCAAGATTTGCTCCGATGGGATATGGGTATAAATGTCCCTCCGACCTGAGACCGCCACGATGACTTGCAAGAAACTAACTGTACTTAGGCACTGGACTACCTGAATTTCTAATTCAGTGACGGAAGGCTGCTGGGTGTAGTCAAGTACTTGACTTGTCGGTGCGTGTGTCAAGATGGGATTGACCACTCCAGTTTAGGAGCTGTGTACAGTCGTGTTTCAATTTAGCAAAACCTTGACCAGAGTAGTCCTAGTGAGGAGTCACAGGACTAATTGAGTTGAGCATGATTCGGATGATCTCATCAGGGTTGACAGTTTAACCCTGAGTCATCCTAAACACAGGGGTCAAAAGGGATGAATTATATGGTAACCATATTCACGTAGGTTCTGAATGTTGTGATTGTGACTATTCGACCTATCCGATCATCGGGTACCATTGCTAGATGGTCACTTCGATTAGTACAGGAATTGGTTCCTGTGCTACCGGCTTAGGTTCGAACCTGCGGGGTCACACACATTAGAGGTTCCTTTCTGATCTAATGGCTGATTATGAGTCTTATGTGTCTGGGACTCTATGATTGAGAATTAGGATTGTCTGATCATGAGTTTCACACATTTTGGATACCGGGGTCAAAATCTTGAATTTCAAATTTTGAATTTGAAATTTGAACTCTTTGATCAGGATTTCATATCGATGGTCTCTGATGCCTAATTGCCCATCGAATTTGGACTCAATATTTATGAGAGATTTAATTAGTGATTTGATCGCTAATTAACTCAATTTGATTGAGTAATTATTTTTAGATCAAGTCCAATTGAATTGGATTCAGTTTGGATGGACCCGATTAGATTAAGTGTCGATCTAATCGCTAAGGTGGCTTAGTCTCTGATTTGATCAGGGGTTAGGTTTAGTTAATTTCTGATTTGATTAGGATTTTATTGAGCCTAATTAAGCCTAATTGTGTTGGGTTTAATCTGGTCTAATTGTGCTTAACTTTTTTTAATTAGGTTGGCTCAATTTGAATCAAACCATCTTGTTTTAAATTTCCTATGCCACCCAACTTCCTTGCGCCCATTTGAATTCACGAGAAGAAATTTTCTCCCACGCAAAGCTCTCTCACGTTCATATTTCTGTGCGTCAATTATTTGGATTAACTTGGTTTGTTACCCATCCAAATTTAAAGGGGTTTTGAATTTGAATGGATAACCAAATAACCTTGCGCCAGCTTATCCTCTTTTGTGCGCCCCATATTCCACACTAGAAATGGTTTTTCGTGAAAGTCTCCATGCATAAAAAAAAAAAAAAGAAAAAAGAGGCCATGCCATCTCTTCTTTCTCGCACAAATGGATGAGGATAAGATTGGTTGACATTTGAATTCAAATTTAATTTGAATTTAAGTGAGCAACCACCTCTTCTTATCCACTCACACGCTTTCACCATCTCTTGCGATGTTTTATAAAATGAGAAAGGGAGGGGGCATGGGCAAGAAAAAAAAGAAAGAAGAGATAAGGGGTGTGGGGAGGTTCTGAAAAAATTTTGAAGTGTTCAAAATTTACCGAGAGGAGAGAAAAAGGAGAGAGAAGTGGGCGCAAGGTTTTTTGGTGTGTACCTTAGGGTTTTTACCTAGGGTTCGGGAAATGAGATTGGTGTGCCACGAGTGTCGTGAGTCTCCCAAATTTTAGGAAGAGATCCATCAGCCTCTCAACCAACCGTGCAGATGATCCAAAGCATCCGAGGAGTCGGCACACATCGATCGAAGGAGTTCGATCAACATCAGCCATCAAAAGGGTGAAATCACGAACTAGCATTCGTGAGGAGCCGATCAGATGGGAGCTTCATGTGGACGATCCGCAGAGGTCAGATACTAGTATGGCTGCGACGTGATGATTAGAGCCCTCCGACGGTGATCAGATTGCGGTGATCGACTACCCGCAAAAGGTGATGTGTTTTGAACACAGTACAGTAAAAAGTTTACTGTTTCAAATTTAAATTTTAAATTTAAATGCATGCTGTTGTATCATATTTAGATCTTAGTGTAGGGTTAATTAGTATTAATTAATGAGATTAATTAATAATTTCACTATAAAATAGTAATTTTGAAAAAGTTTTAAAATTATCATTTTGCCCCTGCACTGAATTTTTGCTTCACATAGACACTGTGCTGAAGAGGTTCAGCATGAAGAATTTCAAGAAGGGCTATCTACCGATCGGCCATGAAATTTTTCTCTAAGAAGGATTGTCCGATAACTCCTGAAGAGAGAAAACGTATGAGTATAGTCCCATATACTTCAGCCATGGAATCTATCATGTATGCCATGACATGTACAAGACTAGATGTGGCATACTCACTAGGAGTAGTGAGTAGATACCAATCTAATCCTGAAAAAAATTATTGAAAAGTGGTTAAAGCCATCCTTAAGTATTTGAGAAATACTAAGGACCAATGGTTGGTTTATGGCGAGTCAGATCTGAAACTTGTGGGGTTCACAGACTCTAGCTTTCAATCTGACCATGATGACAGCAGGAGCGTGTCGGGTTATATCTTTACTCTGAATGGTGGAGCCATCTGCTGGAAGAGTTCTAAGCAGCATACTGTGGCAGACTCTGTTTGTGAAGCGGAGTACATCGCAGCATCGGATGCTGCGAAGAAAGCTGTGTGGCTGAGAAAATTCATCAACGAGCTCGGAGTAGCACCCTCCCTCGATGGTCCGGTCCTGCTCTACTGCGACAGCACTGGTGCCATAGCTCAGGCGAAGGAACCCAAAGCACATCAGCGGACGAAGCACATCTTGCGCCGCTTCCACCTGATCCGGGAGATCGTGGATCGAGGTGACGTCGATCTTCAGAAGATTGACGAAAAGGAGAACTTGGCCGACCCCTTCACTAAAGCCCTGACGATAAAGGAGTTCGACAACCACAAGTCGAAGATGGGTATTAGATACTGTGCCGAGTGGTATTAGGACAAGTGGGAGTTGTTGGAAAATATATCCCAAAAAGCCAATCGTCAAGTTGTTGACGGTTGAGCAACCAAGTATTGTAATTGATTTGTTAATAAATAAAATATATTTGGCATTTTCATCATAAGCTTTCATCTTCAAATGAACTCCGTTGTTATGATGAAGTCCTTAGGACTATTTAGAATTGATAAAGAGAGGATTTATCGATTAGTCCTTAAAACAGTTCATGACCAAATGATAGACTGTTAATAAGGACGACAGCTTCTATTGAGCATAGATCGCTGTAGGCCATATGGGTTAGTTGTCCTCTTAGCCAAAGAGTGTGGAGACATTGGTATGGCATACAGGTGAGATGTACTGGTATATCATCATTGAATGTGACCAACTCCAGAGTATTCTGCTGTCGAGAATGTCTCTGATGGGATATAGGTATAAGTGTCCCTTAGACCTGAGATCGCCTCAGTGACTTGCAAGCAACTCACTGTGCTTTGGTACTGGACTAACTGAATTTCTAATTCAGGGACGGAAAGCTTCTGGGCACAGTCAAGTACTTGCGAAGTCAGAGTGTGATCGAGATGGGATTGACCACTCTAAGAGTTGGAGAAGAATGAGTCGCTGTATTTCAATTTAGCAAAACCTTGGACAACCTGATCAGAGTTGACAGTTGAACTCTGGGGTGTCCTATGATCATTTTGATCAAGGAGATGAATTATATAAAAACTATATCCGCATGGGTTCTAAGGATGTTGTTCTACACATTCGATCTATCCGGTCGTCGGGTACCATTGCTAGATGGTCACTTCGATTGATACAAAAATTTATTCCTGTGCTATCGGCTTAGGTTGGGACCTATGAGGTCACACACATTAAAGTTCATGATCCGATCGGATGGTTGATCAACGATTAAGAATCGTTCTAGGATTAAATGATCAATACGATTGACATTTAACCCAGTGCAAGTGTTGCAGGAGGATCGATTAGCAATTCGATTGCTAATTGACTTAATTTGATTAAGCCAATGGGCTGAGATTAAGTCTAATTAAATATGATTTAATTAGATTTGATTTGGACTTGATTGGATCAAATCTAATTAATTTATTGGATAAGCCAAGTGCAAGAAAAAACTAGTCCTAGTTCAACTAGGACTTGGGTCAATCTAATTTCTAATTTGATTAGAAAATTAAATTAGATTAAAATCTAATTTAATCTGATTAAATTAGGTTCTTCATTGGGTTAAGACCTATTTTAATTGGGTTGATCTAATTTTGGTTTGAGAAACCAAATTAAAACAAGTTATAAGATAGAATCCTAGTAAGACTAGGATTCCACCTTGCGCCACATAAGCCTTCCCCACGCCCTCTCTCTCATTCAACGTCAATCTCCTCTTATTTTGTGTGACAAAAGCCCTCTCCCAGGTCTCTCCCACATTCACAAAAGGTTTCCTCTCTTCTTTCTTACATGGAAGGTGATTTGGATCAAATCAAAGAGGAATAAGTTTGGATTTCGAATTCTATGAGATAGAGTTTTAGAAATCCAAAATACTTTCAATTTTGCATCAAATTTATCCAAATTTTTTTTGAAATTTTCATGATTTTTAGGGTACACATTGTGCATCCTTTTCTGGTGATCCATGCATGAAAATAAGGAGGAGGTGCTCAAGAGTTGGGCACCCCTTATCTTGCCATGTTTGGATAAGCCTTGACAGGTATTTGACCTAGACAAGGACTCTATCATATCTCTCTGTATAAAATGAGTTTCTTCATAAAATTTTTGGAGAAGATAGAGATTTGAGAGACCTTTGCACCATCCAAAAATTAGAGAGAAAGACCTTTGGGTCATGGAGATATAATAGACACAAGATAGAATGTCTAGAGAGAGAAATGAGAAGAAGAAGAGGGTCTTCTTCTAGGGTTGTTTGTTTTCATCTCTTTCCTTCCTCCATCTTGAGTTTTCTGAGAGTGTCTCAGATCTGAAACTCGTCCTCCTACTTTTCATCTTTGAAAGAGTCCAAATCAAGAAGAAGGAGGCACCTGATCAACCATCAAAGAAGGATCAGCGCAGTACTAGCATACTGTGCTGATTTCCTGAAGCAGGACTTCTGATCGAGATTCGTGGGCTCGTGTGGACGACTTCTAGAGGTCGGACGCATGTGCAGCTTGCAACATCATCCTCAAGCCCGGATCAGCAAGGTTAGAACGTCTAACTTGCAAGGTAATAGATCTGATCTATTGTTTAATACATACATTAGATGTAGTATACAAACATGTTGATATGATCAACATGTAGTTCATGCTCTATATATTTTAATTTCTGATTTAATGCTATGTAATAATCATGTAATAGGATCTTAGATCTAGAGATTCTCTAATTTTATAAAATAAATTTTGATTTATTTTAGTCTTCCGCTGTATGATCTTGAAAAAGTTTTAAGATCTAACCCTGAAACTCTAGATCTGGTTCCAACACGAAAATAGAAGAAAAATATAAGAAAAAATAAGGACGAAAGTAGAAAAAAGAACTGAACAAGAGGCCTGAGAAAAAAATTCTAAAAGCCACAGAGAAAAGCCTAGGAAGTGCAAGAAAGGAAGAGAAAAAAACAGAAGCCCACTGGATAGTCAAATTGTGGCCTGAAAAACAATCATCGGAAGCTTGGGAAATGATGAACGATGATGGAGAACTCTTTCAATAGTAGTGAAGGTGGTGTATCAGGAAAAGGAATCAGTCAAACATGAAAAGAAGTAGGAGGAAGCCAGTATTTATAATGCCACCAATGATTTAGATCAACCTGATGGTTTAACACATCCTTCCAAGATGCTGATATGTGTCGGTCTTTGATTGCCATAGTAATCCATAGCAATTATGAAAAACATGTGCTCTGCGAGTATTAGCTCCAGTAATGAAGAGATCCTCGAAATCGAATGTCTTAAATGATCTCTGCATGCTGCCTCAATTCCCATGCTTTTATAATTATGGTACTTCATGTGAATAGTTTAGAGCCCATAACCTTCTACATAGTAGCAGCGATGCATCTAACCAGCATCAACCGAAGGACAATCCTCTTCGAATATTTTCGACTATCAAAATGACTCTCCAACGAACTACTCCTATCATCCGAAGTCAGCAAGTTACTTTAGATTTGGTAGCAGGGGGCAAGTGTTGAGATGTGAGTTTGCTAACTTTGGACTTGGTAGTGGGGGGCAAATGTCAAGATGTGAGTCATTTTTTATCAATCATAGCACTTTAGCCTGGGACGATATAGCTCAGATCATGATGTAGCTCCAGTCTATGGAGAAATAGCAAGTCTACGATCCAGGATAATGACTGATCTTCTCATTGGATGGAAGATAATCTGATGAATGCCAGCCCCAGTTCATCGTCAACTAACCTAGACGTCAGATATACACTGTCCTGAGGCCTATGACCTCACAAATGCATACTCAATCGATCGTAGATTCCCATCAAAGTGTCACATTGGTATTCTACTGATCTCAAGCCATTGCCCACTCAATGATAAGGTTGATCTGATGGAACTTCCTATAGTATCGCATAAGCTTCTACGATATCTGGAACGTGGACACAGTCCATGAATAACACCCATGACTAATAACCATGCTTTGTAGGTTAGTAGGCAGATTTTCTATCACAATGGCCTACCAGGTTAAGGCTTAACAACCTACCAGATTAAGGCCTAATGGCCACCAGATTCGGGTGTAGTAGCCTATGGCTCTACTTTTGTATAAGGAGGTAATGAGTGGATCTTAAGATAAGCAAGTAAAGAAAAACAATGCCTACACTCTCTCACTCTCTCACTCTCTTATCTCTTTTTTTTTTTTTTTTTTCTATTCTCAAGCTCCAGTTAACTTAAATATTAGAGGATCCCCCATCGGAGCATTTCTAGTGAGTGTAAATTTTTATTACAAATTTTTGGAAGAGGAAGCACCCTCAATCTAGATCCGAGCTCTATGTTGGCGAACAACCAATGTCAGTTCAGAGACTTGCAGCAACAGAAATAATAACAACTTAAAATGATATTTTAGATGATTTTTTTGGACTTTGGCGTTGATGTACACCTTACCTGCCACTCAAACAGCAACTGCTGTGCCAAGCTGAGGGAGCCAGGGTCTAGTAAAAAGAAGAAAAGAGAAAGCACCTTTGCCTTGGGAGAACATGGATGGTGGAGCCTGTGCTAACTAGTGGGTCCAACATTAAAGATGTGACTGGTACACTTGGTATTCCAATTGGTTCTAATGCTGGAGGTTCCGAGAAAAGATGGAAAATAAACAAGGAGTTATTAGAACCGTCTGGAAGACAGCAAGGAGTGGGGGATGATCAGTTTTGGTCAGGAAATAATTGATGTTTTTGTTCCTATCCATGTTGATAAGAAACAGAAGCTTGTGAAGGACCTAGTTGATGCTTCTCTTTGATGTTTTTTTTTTTTCACCAGACGATGCAAGAACTTGGTTGGGTACAGCCTCCTCCGATTGAAGCAGTGCTTGGGTACTGTCGTCTTTCGCCAGTAACTTCATCTGACCATCTCTGACACCATAAAAAACATACTATAGAACAAGCTAAAAGCCCGTTTTCTAAGTTCAGCTCTTAGAAAAGCCTTGTGAAATTACTGAACTAGATCCAACATTTATCTGAGTGGTGCGTGCTTCCGTAGCATAGTGGTAGCGCGTTCGCTTCGTAAGCTATTTGTTAAAATGAGAAAAAAGTTTTAATTATATTTATTTGTGGGTGGTTTAGTCCTTCATGAATTTTAATTTGCTATTCTAGTTGTAACTGGGTGAGGATTAGTCCAGCATATGACAACCTCATGTCTCTGTCTGCAAAGAATTGGTCAAAAAGAAGTGCCAGGGTCAATTAAAAAGTTGGTTTCTTATGAATTCTCCAGCCTTCTGGTGGAGAGAAAACCGTCCATGTAATTTTGATTCGAACCAGCCATTCAATTGATGTAAATAACCATCCCTTCTGTTATTCATGCTTGATAAAAAAAAAAAAAGTGAAATTTATATAGATGGTCCATAATAGAGTCGAGGCACGGAATTATTCACGGAATACTGTGTTACAATTGTGTTTGGAATATGAAAGAAGTTTCAAAGCTGTGGAAGTGGAAGAGCTGATCATGGCTAGGTTTTGAGGTACATAAAATATTAAATTTCAAATAGATCCTATTTGAAGTCTGATTAAGGATCCATTTGGAAAGGATACAATTGATATAGAATTTAAAAATTTTATGGATAAAAATTTTATTTTCTTTTCTGATTACTGTTTAGGAGATTGAACTATGGGATAAAAATAACAAGAAGCGGCTAATTCGATAGGAAAAAAAAAAAGAAGAATTTCAAAAATCATTATTTTTTTCTTATGATTATCCAGCTCTACCTTCCTACGCTTATCATGTCTGACTCCTCTTCACTTGCACAATCTCCTCCCACTTCCCCCGCCCTCCACCTCTTCCACCTCCTCCCCCTCTCCAACCATCCCTCTCCTTCCTCGCCTTACTCTCCCTCTCCCCCTCCCCCGCTGACGGCCTCTCCCCTCCCTCCGCCTCGCCACCTTCGTTGGCCATTGCGAGGGCCCCTACCCTTAACGTCCTTCTCACCGTCCTCTGTCGCTCACGCCACTACAACTCGTACAATGTCTCATATGCTTGAGAAAAAAGCCCAATTGGAACCTATGAAACCCTCCGATCTCCCTCAAGTTCTCTCCTTCCCCACGGATCTTTGGAAAAGAGAATGAAATGACAAGAAAAAGAAGCCAGCAGGAAAAAAATGATCAATCTTTGTGAGAAAAGGTATTACCTTTTAAATTTCTTCGATTTTTCTTTGTTTTTATTGATTTTTCCTATAATTTCTTCGGATTTTTCTTCTATTTTTTTAGGTCGTCAGAAGTCTCAGGAGCCTCAATCGATGGGTGGCTTGGAGCAGCGGAATAGGGAAGCGTAGATGATGGCTAGGGTTTTATGTTGGGTATTTATATATAATATTTAAATAGTATCAATACATTATCAATCAATTTAAAGATAGATGTGAATTGTGATTTATTGAGAGTTGTGGTTTGTTGGTAAAGATAAGATTTGGAGTTCAATTCCATGTATCTTCTTATTATATATATTTTTTATAAAAATTTATAAAATATATATAAAGATTTGGAGTTTAAATCCATATATCTTTTTATTATATATATATTTATAAAAATTTATAAAATATCTATAATTAGATTCGAATAATAGATATCCAAAGGGTAAATTTGAAATCCATCCCAAATCAAAATGAATTTTAATTTTCAATTTAAAAAATACACAAAGATATGTTAGTTTTTCTTGATATGAATTATTTATTTATTTATAATTATAATAATTTATATGATATTTTGATAATGACAAGTTTGTTATTTTAGTCCAAGAAGGGATAGAGTGAGAAGGGGAAGAGAAAGAAAGAAGGTAATAAAATCTTAATTTATCATCCAAACATAGAGTATGATTAGTTATATAGGATTTTTATTCCAATAAAATTTTATGTATAATCCTATAAAATCAAAACCTACATCCTATCATGAATTTTATCCTAAAATTATAAATCTTAGATACCCAAATAGCCCTAAAAGTCAATATAGTTTAGTTCATGACCTAGCCCATGATCACTCTAAAGTGGAGACATAGAGACTAACGAGAGAAGCCCTAACATAAGCCTGTTGGAACGAGACCAAATATTTTTTCTTAAACGTAAAATGAGAAGCCTTCGGAACCTCTAGAATTAAATCATTGTAGCAGCATATAGCTATGGTTCACAAAACAATATTGTTTGTTTCTTATATAACTTTCATGTTAATTGCTTGTTTCTAATGTAACAAACCTCTCGAACCAAGTCTAGTGCATGTTTTTCAATTTATTTGTTAGTTATTCTAGTAAGGTTTCTTGACTTAGCTTGAATCAAGTCCAATTGAGTTGGATGTGGTCAAGTAGTTAGGTATTTGGTTAGGACAATTGAGGTCAGATGAGGTCCAATTGTATCGGATTCTCATTTATTGAAATAGATAGATCTAGCCAAGCCGAGTTCATATGGATGTGGTCCACTTGCATGGCTGCTTTTATCTTTTTGCTTTTGGCCATGTTCTAAAGTTGCGATAATAAACAGGAGTATTACTCGGAAGTAGTTTACACTTCCATCATGATGATTAATCAAAGATCCATCTTGATAGTCCACTTATAGTTAAACAAGTGCACAAAGCATTCAACAGTATTGGGCTTCACCTCACATGGAGTGTGTGTTCTTTTGAGATTGGTTGGATGAGAAATTATCAGGTGGATCGGATCCAGTTATATATAATTGAATTGAACGGCTGGGAAATTATTATTATGGGTATTATATGATTTCATATCTTCTCACTAATAACCTTATATAGTGATAAACTACAAAACATGGATATCTAGTATATGGATGCAAACTTCTAAAGCTCTTCTTAAACTAAAATGGCTTATCAAAACTAACATCTCTTGCATTGACGACCCATCTAATATGACTCTAATAGAAAACTAACTTCCAAATAAATGATAATAATCCATGTCAAATGCCCCTCTTAAACAATCACCCAACTTGGTCACTGTCACCGATATGGTAATATAGAACCAGTCAACAATGTCATCCACTAATATAAAGACGGCGTACCTCCAAGAGGGCCTGAAAAATAACACAGTAAATATCAGTAAAATTCCCACTCCAAATCCTGGCAGAATGCTAGAGTAATACCACAAGAACTCAGATCCATCTTCTTCACCGGTAATACTAGAATTTATGCTTGGAGGAGATTCACCATCACCTGGATAGTTATCAATTAATGGAGGACCACATAGATCCTAATTTCCTATATAAATAGAAGGATCACTAAGGGTGTGGAGTTGGAAGCCTGAAGGAATTCTTTTCTTTCATATTGTTATATGATAAGTTCAAGTGACTTAAAAAAGTCAGAGGAAAGGTTTGAAGGAATTTCACCAGAAAGATTATTTCTTAAAAGATCTAATGACTTCAACCAGCTTAAGTTACCAATCTTCTTCGACTCTCTCTTATAGGCTCATTTCCACAGAGGTTGAGACCAAGCAAATTGGAGAGATTTGTTAGTTCTGGCATCTCCCCATATAATTTATTACTTGAAAGGTCCACAGTTGTGACCAACGCCCAAGTTATCAAATAAAAAAAATCCCTTCTCCTGTCTTTTGGTCATAGCAGTAAGATTACTGAAGGATCTAAGGATGATTCCTCAAAGACTTTTGTTCAATGCCCAGCACTTGAAGAGAACTAAGATAGGAAAGACTTAGAGGAATACTGTCAGTAAACTTATTTGAATGCAGGTGAAGGATCATCAAATTTGGTAGGCTCTTTCCAGTCCAAGATGGTATATTTGCAGATATTTGGTTCTCATAGAGATCAAGTGCAAGTATGAATATTTTTGTATCTGGTGCAGGGTTGAAGGTGGCTTGAGCAGGAATTACCTATGTGGGTAAGTGTTGAGGGCTGACTTCCTTGTCATCAAAGGCAATTCTACAACCATTATTAGATGAATCAAGGACCAGATGGCAATATCTGGCATTCTCCCACTATTACATGATATTTGGAGGATCTCGACATATCTATTGAGAGAAAAACATGGTTGCAGACTGGATTACCTCTTAAATAGCAAAGCATTCAAGATGAGTGCTTTGGATTGATCTGGCATATCTGTTTTGATGGTTTTGCATGATATTTTATTTTCTGACTTTGTTGGATATATTTATATCTGATAGAGTATGATCTATCCATCTTACTAAAAAATTAATAGGGGCGTTCGCTTGAAAGACTATTGTTGTTCAAGTGCCATGATTCTAGTAAAAGCAAAGAACCCATTGTCTCAAGAATAATTCCAGATATATTATTATTTCCCAAATCCACTACCACAAGAATGTGTATCGCTCCGTAAACAAATGAGATAATTATAAATTATCTTATTTCTCAGCCTTTCATCATGACTATATATAGACCAAATACCTAGCTAAAGATAGAAGAGTTGTTTAGTTCACAATAATCTAACAGTTGCTATATATGAGCAACAGAAAAATGTAATGAACTATTGTTCAAAAAAAGCCTACAGTTTCTTTCCTTCCAAATTGCCCACACAATGGCAACAATGAGCATGAAAGCAGCTGATTTGATATCCTTTGGAAATTTAAAATTCAGCCACTTAGAGCAAAGGGCCCACAGCTTAATTTAGGGGAGAGCAGATATCAAGAGAAGCACAGAGAGAGAGTCCTAAATAGGGAGTGAAAAAGGGTGGGAAAAAAAAAGTGATCAATGGACTCAAAGGAACCATCACAGGGAGAACAACCTCCCATATATTTGTTGAGCTTTTTGCTCAATTGATCTCTAGTATTGAGCTTATAGCTTAGACATAACCATAGAAAACCTTTAATCTTTGGAGGCATATAAGCTTTCCAAATCAACTAACCGGGTCCCTATTTGATGCCTTTAAGTATCAAAAAATTATAAAGAAATGTAGTCGAGAAAGAGGCATTCTTGGCCAGTTTCCAAAGAAGTTATCAGGTCTAGAAGAGAGCCGAATAAATTGAAGCAAACCAAGCAACTAATTTTTCTTCGATAGAGCCTCTTGAGATAAATTAATTGGGCAAAAGAGATTCCAAGAGCTTGAGTAAGGTTTGAAGCCCCAAATTTCTTCCTAGAGGCTTTGCATGATAGAGAAAACAAATAACAAAGAGGAGAATTTGTGATCTAGTAGTTTTTCCAGAATAGAGCAGTAAGGCCATTCTCAACGATATACCAACATCTATTCCATAGAGGGGCAAAAGAGTTAGAAATCTTATTCCAAAGAGCAGAGCATCTCTTCTTAGGTTTCCAGCAAGCAAAGAGTTTCAGTTTTTTGAAGTACACCTAGGAGATATGCCTACTCCAAGGGCTACGATCATTTTTCAAAAGTCTCCAATCCCATTTGGCTAAAAGAGTCAGATATTCAAGGAACCAAAGTCTTTTATCCCTAATCCACCTTCTTTTTTAAAAAGATGTAGAGTCTTTACAAGAAATGCCCATGATAGAGTCAGAGCCAAACCATAGGAAAGCCCAACATGACTTGTCAAGTCTTTAATTAACCAAGCAGACAACTTAAAAAGGGATATAAAGTAATCTAGTAAAGCTGATAAAATAGCATTAATAAGAGTTAAATCTTCCATCAAAATAGAGGAACCTCCCCTTCCAATTAGCTAGTTTAGATTCGAACTTTTGAATTAGTGGTAACCAGTCATCCTTAGAGAGTTTACCAGCCTGTAAGGAAAGACTCAAATAAGGCATAGGAAGAGAAGCTGCCTGATAGTTTAACAAACTAGCATACTTATAATCGGAATCAGAGTCCTTGGCTATCGAAGCCACAGAACTTTTGGAATAATTAATGGCAAGACCCTAGATCATTTCAAAGCAATAGGATTTTTGAACCATCGAAGTACCAAGGATTATCAAGGCTCAAGTCTCATCGAGCCTGATTGAGTTGTACCCAATTTCAGCTCTGCTTGAAATTATTTTTGAACTTATTTAATTAAATTCAGACTTAATTGATCCATTTAACTTTAAATCATTCTTAATTCAAAAAATATTGTAGTAAAGATTGGATGTGAAATACTGATATTCACATCACACATGCAACATAATTTTTCAGTATTTAGCTGCTTTTGCCACATACAAAAGTAAAATTTTCATGGACTAGATCTTTCTATTAGAAACATTTTTTTTTTCTAACTCCAAATTTTTTGAGCAATTATATAGTCCACTATTTGTCACTTACTGCACAATCAAAAAATGAGATAAATTTTGAATGGGATATACTATCTTTAAATTACTAACACGCCAAAAAGTATGTGATTTAAAGAAAGTCCAGTGGTCAAATAAAATAGATAGCTTAAATCACGAAACAACACGTGCATAAACCATCAAAAATCCTCAAATCACATATTGTTTGATATACAAATAATTTAAAAATAGTAGATTATATCCAATGAGCCAACATCATCAATATTTCTTTAAAAATATATATCTAACTTAAAAATAGTGTGTCATTGATATAGATCCTCTACGAATGCAGATTTGATCTAAGTAAAAATCTACTTAAATATAGCTGGGATTGAAACTGAACCAATATATCCATATCCATATTTATTTTATTTGGTCAATACAGATATAGATATGGATATTAGTTGGATATAAAAATTTATATCTATATTTATTTTAAATAGACATGGATATAAGTCGGATAATAGAAGTATGGATATAAAGATGAATATGAGTTAGATAACTTAACTTTATGATCACAAAATTAAAAAATATTACTAAATAGATCTTAAATCAAATAAATAGCATGTCAATATGGTCATATATTTCAAGTGTGCTATATAAAATTAAATAAGATTATAAATAGAATCGAATATTTGAGTACAGATCAGATAGTCATCTATTCATATTCATATCTATTTTTCTTTGATGGATATAGATATGAATATGGATATTAATTGGATGCTCAAACTTTTATACATATCCAAATAGGTTTAGATACAGAAATAGATCTTGATGGATATTATCTAGATAGATATTAACTTTTCAAAATTTGAAAAGTATCCTCCCATTCCCACATCATTTATTCCTAATGAAGACTAGAGAGAGAAATGATGCAATGGTTTCAATAAAATCCCAAAATCTATTCAATCTTCCTCCCATCCAAAAGATCACCCTAGGCTCTTCCATCCATGATCGCCTCCTTAATGGCAGCTCCATTGGCTTTGTCATCAAGCTCACCGATAAGAACTACTTAAGCAAAACCCAGCTTTATCTCCAATTCTTCCTCACCACCCTTTGGCCTCTCATCCTTAGCTGCCTCTAGATCTCTACCAACTCTCTCTACATCAACTCTGAGTTTCCTCTCTGCTACCTCCTCTTATCCACCACAACCCTTCAACCACATTTTCATTTGCTTCATCCACTCCCTCGATTACCTACTCTCTCACTTTAAGGCTGCTGATGTGCTCCTTGTCCGGCCTCTTTAGACCTCCTTGTTCGTCTCCTCATCATCGACTTAATCATTGTCCTCTTTCACTTTGAATTTGACAACACCCTAGCCAACCTTAATTTTTGATCCTTAGTCTTCTTTAAGATAACAAAGTGATACTGAGTCAATCCATGTGTCCTCAAAAAAATGACTATGCTACCCATTTCTAATATTGAAGGTGACAATTCTAAAGTGCCTCGTTTGCAAACAAATATCCATCTAGATAAGAAAAAAATCTATGAGGCTTTTTCTTATTCTCATTCAATTTATTTTTAATAATAAGTATAGCTAATCTATCACCATCAAAAATTATTTGATTTACTCAAATACTTCTAAGCCCATTTAGTAAGATTATTAATATTTTTAATACCCAAACTATCCTACTACTTTGACGAACACATGGCATCCTGGTTCACCAAACAATGAAACCCACACTATCCATGTTCTTTAACACTTTTGATGAAGATAATATTTGTTAATATTGAAAGCATGGTCTTAAGGATAGCAAGATCATGAATATGAGAGGTAGTTCATATATAAGAAATAGCTACTTTTGTAGCCCTAAGAACACATGAAAAAAGAACATCGGTGGCTAAAATGAAAAGAGAGGGGGATAGATGTTTGGATGCAATAGAGAATTCTATGATATCAAAGGATTGCAGTTTGCTGATGATACTCTTTCTTTTTGTACTAGAAGGAATGATAGTGTAGTGGCAACGAAGGCTATCCTTTTGGCTTTTGAGGGTGTCTCTAGATTGAGAATTAACTTCCATAAGAGTTTCATTGTTGGCATGAATATGGATGAAAATGAGGCCATGATATATATTTGCTTCTTTGTTGAACTGTAGTGTTAGCTCTCTCCCATTTACCTGTCTTGGACTACTATTGAGTGACAAGAAGATCCTCAAGCAATGTTCGATACCATTACTAGAGAAAGTCAACTCAAAGGTAGCCTCATGGAAAAGGAAGTTTCTCGCATGGAGAGATAGGCTCACATTAATTAATTCTATTATATCTATTTTACCTATATTATATATTTGTCTTTAAACTACCAAAATAGGTTTTCAATAGAATTGACATCATGAGATATGCATTTCTTGGGAAAGGGCAAGAGAAGATTAGTGTATTCCACTATTTGATAAATTGAGATAGTATTTGTAGATCAAAAGAATGAGAGGATTGGGCATCAAAAACATCGAGCAAATGAATCTTGCTCTCTTGGCCAAGTGGCCATGGAAATTCACTATGGGATCTTACCCTCCATGGTGGAGGTAAATCAAAAGTGCATACCGTATTAGAAAAAGATCTGGGATGAGAGTCAAGAAGAGTTATAAGAAGTTCTCTTATATTTAGAAAGATATTTGTAAATAGCTTACTATCTTTTGGAATTACATGTCCTTCAAATTAAGTGATCATTCTAGCATCAGCTTTTAGAAAGATTCATGGATCAGCCCCACACTGCTTGCTTTAATCTTTAAAGATTTACACTCAAGTGCTCTAAACAGAATTATTTTGTTGCTTCCCAATAGTCTTCGAGAACTTTATCTAGGCAAATCAAGCTTTAAGGACTCTTATCAAGATAATAAGTAGCTCAGTTGAAAATTTTTCAAAGATCTCTTTTTAGAGTAAAATCCTCAAGGATTGGGGATACTCCATCATGGAAGCTCACCAAAAATGGCACTTGCATAGTAGATTCATTCTACAATTTCATAAATAATGGTGGCCTTTTTTGTCTTTATTAAAGTGATTCAGAAGGCACCTATTTCTGAAAAGGTAAAGATCTTTCCTTGGTTTTCATTATGGAACAAGTTGCATACAAGTGAGATACTTATAAGAAAAGGATGGCAATTAAGCATGTGTAGTGTACTATGTGAATTGAGCTTGGAGTCAGCATCTCATCTCTGCACTAGATGCCCCTTCACTCATAGCATTTGGAATGCAATCAAAATCCAATTGAATTTGAGAGGTTGGCCATCAAATTTACATGACTTATAGACTAATTGGAGCTTTGAAAGATTTTAACCAGCATCCAAGAGGGCAGGGGATCAATTGATTGCAGCAATTTGTTGGGAGGTCTGGAAAGAGAGGAATGAAAGGATTTTCTTTAGGAAAATAAGTTCTATCTACTCTATTCTTCAAAAGACCTTGCATTCCTTTCATTTTTGGAAGCACTTGCACCCAACAAAGATGCTAGATAGCCATGCTCAGCTCTAGAAAAGCCTAAAGAGGTTGGTCCACCACTCTTTTCTTCATCAAGCAGAAATTTGAGGACTTAACAAGCTATCAATTCTTCTTCTTTTGTGTCTTTTGTATTTGTGCCGATACCTTAGATCACCATTGTTTCATTCACCAAAGGTAGCAGGGTTAACACATATAAATAGCTCATGTAAAACTCTTTTGTGCAATAAAACTAGATAGTTGTTGCCTCCCTATTTCTTAAAAAAGGAGAACACATGAAAAAGAAGAAGAATAAAAAGAAAATGAGAAGTTATAGGGCTCGATGACAAAAAGATCCTAATTTCTATGGTACTAGAAATTGAGTCTAAAATGACAAAAAGAATAGTGCTTGGTGGCTTTCAATTCCTTGTTTCATTGTCACCGGCTTAAATTAGCATCTCCCATTGTCTTGTGAGGATGTAAGAGAGATTGCCATCTCTTGCATATATAAGAAAGCTCCTTGATTGAGTACACCAAGTAGGGATCCTCTTTTATTCACATCTCAAACACATGACACAAAAATCTCTCCATTTTATCTTTCTCTAGAGCTATCCACACATTTACACCACCCCTTTTTCTCATGTCATTACCACAATAGAGCAACAAAATAAACTCACACATCCCACTAACCATAGGCCCACCATACAGAGGCTTCCCATACCCAAAGTCCAACTCATGGAAAGGAAGTTTTCACCAAGTAGAAAAAAAAGTATCCATTTAGAGTTAAAGGTATCCCTTTGTAAATCTCCAATCAATCTATTACAGACCTGACATACTCATCCGTGACCCTCTCTATGGCCTCCTTGAACATCTCACTATAGAAAGAGAAAGGCTTCTCACCCAAGTCTGCCACCTTAGCACTAGCCAAGGCCATGATCACAGCATTGCTGCTGAACCATATGGCCCTATGTCCACCGTAAATAGAATAGAGGACATCCCTCTAAGGTTATTAAAGACAACCTTCATTCTTGTCCTTTATATGTGAGCCACAATGGCCTCAAAGTTAGAGCACTTGGTTATAGCCTTCTTCTTAAGATATTTGATCATGTCAGAGATGAAATAAAACATTCTAAATCATGGTCTAATAAGAACTTTGGAAGAAGAGTGGATGGGAAGGGTTGGATTGGTGGAGGATGAGAGGAAGGTGGTTTTTGCTAGCTTGGTGTACTATGATGGAACTTAATCTAAGGTGGGTTCTCTTGCTCTGCATGATCTATCAATGTTAAACCCATGGGTCTTCATGCCTTCTCTGCTATAGATAGTATAAAGATCCATACGAGCATATATTTATTTCCACATCGATTATTCATTGAGAAAATCTTAGATACTTATACAGAATCAAGAAACTCAAATAAGACCTTCCCGCTAGTTTTTTTGGATAGGATCTTAAGTTGCTACAAATAATATCAAAGCTGACCCAACCCATAGCATATGTGGATTTGGGGATATTGCAGTATGGATTTATTGAGACTGACCATAGATCGATCGTGATATGAATGGATACATAGATTTGAACCATTAGTCAGACAATGATACCAAGACTTAGACAAAGGGAGGATGTAAGGATCCATGTGAGTATGTATTCAGTTCTGTATCACTAAGAAACCTAAATAATATCTTCCAGCTAATCTTTCTGGATGAGGTCTCAGATCGTTATAAACAGATACAAGATTTTCGAGCATCTATGCTACTGATCTTCCATGAAGTATGATTGAGTTCAATAATTATTCAAGGATGCTATCTACAAAATGTTAGAAGTGGTGTGATTGAGTTCTCACTATAGCTGAATGAGGCTGGCACTCAAAAGATTCTTCATTTAATATTCCATGTGTGATAGTTAATTCTTAAGAGTCTAGATGAGTTTTAATATGTCCAACTTCAGTTTTCCACTATAAATTGCTGTCCAACTTTTAAGTAAAAAGATTGCCTTCTTCAATATATTCCAAGGTGAGGTTGCTTCTGACTAAAAGTTCTATTGTTTCTCTCATTCCACATCAACCACATTAAGATCGTGAGAAAGCAAAATCCCATTCATTTGGTTATGGCATGTTTCCTTATTCTCCAGGAGCTCCACATCTAAGTTAATATAATTGGGAGAGCCCTCACTGGTAAACAACTCTAGGTTTGATGCCATATTATCCTTGTATAAGCACAGGCGATGAATATATAATCTATAGTTTCATCTGCTTCTCCAAACATCAAGCATGCTATTGAGTGACACTAATTTTTTTCTTCATGTTTGCTTTTGTTAAGATTTTGTTATGGAAGGCTAACCAGTTGAGCACTTTAGTTTTATTTGAAAGTGATAAATGCCAATTAACTTTGAAAGACTATGAAACAATTCCTCCATGGCTGAAATATCTATAGCTGTTGCTAACTGAGAAACCTTTGGATGTATTGTAGTTCCATATTATACGATTATGATTATCTTTTAGGGATATATTTTGTAAGATCCTTGATAACTGGTTTGATTCCTCAACTCCCCTTTGGTTCAAAATAGGATTGTTGTCGCTTTGGTGTTGTACAATGGGAAGGAGATCTGCCACTATTGCCTCCTTTTTTATCAAAGTTGAGTACAGCATTGGGAATATATTTTTCAATGGATTGTTCATTATCCATGAATCATTCCAAAAGCTTATATATTTTCTATTTTCCAACTTGAGCTTGATGCTCTGAAAAGATCATTCCTTTGATGCTTGAACGCTTCTTTAGATGGCTGAAAAATATCCGTAGTCCGATGTACAGATAAGACTTGGGGTGGACTAGTAGATATCTTGAATAAGGCTCCCCCATGGTCTGAATTGTTCATTGAAGTACCTCCACTAGCACTTCATTAGCGTACCGTTATTGAATAAATGTAGATTCATTACATCGAGTCCTCCACATGATTTAGGCCTGCTGACTATAGACAATGACCTCCTTTACAATTTTTTTATCCCCTCACTATATGAAGTCTCTTCTTTTCCTCTCTATTCTTTGAATTATCTTAATTGATAGTAATAGAGTAGACATCCAATATGAGGGGATGGCATCGAGCACAGTATTAAGCAATGTAATTCTCTCTAACATTGATAGTAACTTATCTTTCTATCCCACAATTCTTTTGTTAATCTTTTCCTCTAAGCACGGCCAATCGGACTTTTTCAATTTTTCAGCTTCTTCCCTCTTCCTTTCAGAGTTTACTCCAATGGGGAGGGGGGCCACACCACCAAATGCCAGCTATAAAATGAGTGAGGAAGTGCATGCTAAAATTCATATTCCTTCAAGCGGTTAATTTGGTCCTAACATTTTGTTATTAAAGAGTGGTTCATGGCACGTAGAGACAATTATAGTCATTATTTTATATGACTAAGCCTTCATGTTGTTAGTTTCTTTTTATTGGTTGTGCCAATAAGACTAGTGGGAGTATGAAATTCCTTATTACCAACTTTCCTCCTAGTCCTAGGCCTTATGACCCGTATTGTCTCTATTTTATTGGCCCCTAATTTTTGCTACTTTAACTTTTAATTAAAAAAAAGAAAAACTTGTCTGAGTTCTTCTAACATGAAGATAGCAGTTCATGAGCTGGTAGATTACAAAAGAAAAAGATGAGGGTAGCTATGCAAGGTTTGATCAAGAAGCCCCCAAAAAAGCAATCAGACAGGTAATTGCTATAAAAAAAGCATTTGGCCTTCACCTTCTTTGTCAACTTTGTTATCATCATCTGATTTTTCTTCGGTCTCAAGTTGCTTGTTTTCTTCATCTGATCATAATATAATAGCATGCCAAAGTTGATGAAAGCAAGTGTATGTCTCTTCTAAGATTATTTGAGATGGAGTATATTACAATGGCCACACATCTCAAGGATTATAGTGGGTCACCTGTAACCAAACCTAATATTGCTTTGCAAAAAATTCAATCTATAGTCAGTTCTTGAGTTAGCACATGGTGACCAATCTAGCTTGCACCTTCTAAGTTGGGATGCAAATAGGATAGTACAAGTTGCCATAGGATATGATTTATTTCTTATAATTCTAGCTTAAGTAGAAAAAATTAGTTGTTGGGTGCAGCACATGTATGAGCACAGTGAATCTATTCTTTGAATTTTTGAAGAATTGAGATAATTGTTGATTCTTACATTGACCAAATGCTGTCAGATTTAACGAGATGGTTAAATAAAGTGCAGATTTCATGAATCATACATGGATCAACCGACTTAATTGTTTAGTTTATAATTATTCTTTCATTTCCCAATAGAGGTTGTGCTTTTAAATGTGGACTATTGCTTTTAATCTCATTTTTATTTAATTTACCTCGTTAGCATATTGATAATGGTGTCCTTTCTTATTAATTTTTTAAGTTAAGAAAAAGTTATAGTGACATCTTTTAAGGTTTGATCATTTTATACTTAGATCCCAAAAGAAAAAAATTTCAAACAGACCCCAAAATTTTATAAATATTGAAAAAAGCTCCAACCGTCTATCTTCGTTCGACTATGTTATGATGTGAGAGTCACTTGAGATGTTAAATCTTATGAAATACTATAAGTGCCCTTCCTAGAGTTTCTCTATTTTGATATAAAGTGGAGTAGAGAGAAAGAAGAGTACATGTGACATACATATGACCATCATCTTCTCTTTTTCTAGCTATGCTCTCTATTCGCTATCCATTATAGAGAAGTAGGAAAGAAAAGGGGGGAAGGAACATAGATCGGGTAGAAAAAAGGGACTATACAGAAGGTAGAAAGAAGAACATAGATTGATGGGAGGGATTGAGGAGAACTTGGATCATAATGGTTTTGACCACTAACAGTCATGCCTCCACCCAATGCTCTAGTCAAAACATCATGATGTATTGTGATTGTGTGTTGAGGTATCCATGAAGACCTCATAGACCATGGCTAATCCTAGCCGAATGCTCTTTGACTGCTCCATTTTTAAGGTAACGAGCCTCCTCATTCCTGTTTGATTTTCCATCACCTATAGCTTGTCTATTTCTTCAACTTCTTAATAAGGAAAGAAGAATAGGATGTAGATTTTTTCAATAGTATGATCTCCCACCATCACCATGTACAAGAGACCTTATGAACAAGTTAATCCAAAAATAAAAATCTACAGACCGAGCTTCATGTCTATAGAGGGAGAAAAAAGTAGAAAAAATTATAGAGATACCCTCAAAGTTTAGCCTTTTACACTTAGATCTCAAAAGAAAAAAAATTCAAACGGCCACCAAAACTTTATGAACATTGCAAACAGCCCTTGTCGTCAGTCGCTGTTAGAGTACATTATGACATGAGGGTCAAATAAGAGGTTAAATTTATGAAATATCATAAATATGCTCTTCTTAGAATTCTATAATTTTGGCACAAAGTGGAGTAGAGAGAAAGATGAGTCATGTGACACACACGTGATCATTATTTTCCCTTTTTTCTTTGCCATGTTTTTTATTCCTCATCCATTACAGATGTAAGTGGGACAGGAGGGGGAAGGGCCGTGATCGTCTAGAAAAAAAAGAGACCATATAAAAAATAAAAAGGAGAGCATAGATCAAAGGGAGAGAGGAGAAATTGGACCATAATGGCTTTGATCGGTAGCAGCCATGCCTGCTTACAATATTTTGATCAAAGCTCGATGGTACTTTATGACTATGGATTGAGGGCATCCCTGAGGATCTTATAGATCATGGCTAATCCGGATCGAAGTTTCTTTGTCTACTCTATTTATGAGGTAATAGGCCTTCTCATTCCTCTTTGATTCTCCATTGCCCATAACCCATCCATTTCTTCAATTTGTTGATACAAGAAAAATGAAAAGAATGTTTATTTTTTCAACGATAGGATCCCTTACCGTCACCACATACAAGAGACCTAATGAACAAACTAATCCAAAAAGATAAAAATCTAGAAGCTAAGCTTCATGTCAATAGAAGGCAAAAGAAGTATTTGGCATGGTATCTATTTAGTTCATGAGTATTCGCTGGCGTACTGTTGGCACTGAAGTGGAGTGCTGGAGAGGAGGATGTGAAGCACTTCAGCCATACATATAGCTATCAAGGGAGGATAAAACTATAATTTGTGAAACTTTTGAGGTCCTTGTGCTACATAGGATAATTTTTTAGGGCTTAATGTTTGAATTGAAAACTTTTGGAGCCTTTGTATAACCAATTTTTACTAAGAAATGAATATGTCCTTTTTAATTTTTGGTGCCTTAAATGTCTTGATATGTTCTTAAATGTCGTAATATATTTCAATAGATAACAAAGAAGTAAGTAATTTGTCGATGCAATGGAGAAAATATTATACATTCATAAATATCATTTCTACCTACAGTCCATACAATCACTGGTATACATCCATTGAATTCATATAGTTATCATTTGTGCTTGTAGTCCATACAAACCCCAAGCACAACCATACACATTGAAGCACTAAACAAGAACAACTAACAATCTATACAATCACTTGTATGTATTCATACACATTCATATGATTATTATTTCTATCTACAGTCTATACAATCACCTATATGCATCCATTGAATCCATACGATTATCATTTATGTCCATAATCTATACAAACTTTCATGCACAACCATACACATTAAGGCACCGAAAAAAGTTGCCAACAGTCTATATAATTACTTGTATATATTCATACACATTCACATGATTATCATTTGTACCTACAGTCCGTACAATCACATGTATGCATCCATTGAATCCATACAGCTATCATTTATACTTATAGTCCATATAAACATCCAAGCATAACCATATACATTAAGGTAGTGAACAATAACTACCAATAATCTATACAATCATCTGTACACATTCATATACATTCACATAATTATTATTTTTTTTACAGTACATACGATCACCCGTACACATCCATATATAGGAGATCTGATCACCTGTACAATCCAAATGATTATCACTTTTACTATGCACAAACATGCAATCTGCTATATAAATGTGTCAATCACATTTCAAATATATTTTAAATTAACAAGTAGGCAAAAATAATGTATTGGTTAGCATGTTCATAGCACCATAAAAGAAAACTATGATTAGTACATAAACAAGCTATGTACCGATCATGTATTCCCCCACACAATGAATGTATATATGTATAAAAAAAATATGATAAAAAAATGATGTCAAGGTCTCTAAAAGGGTCGTTGGGCTGGTGTTGCTGCTGAAGCTACTGCCACCACTATTGCTGCTGCTAAGGCTACTGCTATTGCTGCTGCTGCTGCTGGGGCTGCTACTATTGGGCGGCGGCTGCTGCTAATGCTGATGCTTATGCTACTGCCACTGATATCTGAAAATACAAATGAAACATGTCTACTTTGTATGAAATTTAAAAGTGCTTTTGCATGAAATTTTTTTTTTGATGTTGTTCATTATCTTTCTTGAACTTTCCTTTTTCTTTAAGGTACTAGAAAATGAAGTGCTCTTTTATTTAGATGCAGATACCCCCTTCTTAGGAGCTTCTTTCATAGGAGATTTGTTCTTTTTTGGATCTTTGTAGGTCCTAGCATTAAATCCCCATTGCATGAAGTTGCTACACCTAAGACTGTCTTTAATTTTTCTTACCTTATGAGGGTCCTGCAGCCCATCCTCCTCCCTTCTTTTTGACTTCTTTGGCCTGTCAGGAGGTCTCCTATATATAGGTGCATCTAGTAGCTCATAAGAAGAGGACTCCCATGGCTGCATACCAAGTATAGGATTAATAACTGGCTCGTATGCTCCCATGAAGATCTCTTTGGTGTATCAATAATTTACATATTGCATAACTTCTTTCCTGCTGAACATGATCATTGTTACTAGATGATAGCATGGTATACCAATCAACTCAAATTTTTTGCACCCACAAGTTCTTTTCTCAAGGTCAACAATATAGGTACAAGTATAATAGTCCACTTTAAGGCTACTGTCTCCACCCCATGTGATATGGCACTATATGGCCTGCAGTTTTGCTAACTCAATTTTTTTTTGAATCTTCAAATATATAAGACCACTATACTTCAATACAGCCTACCTCTTGGCCTGGAATCTTTGCATCAAAAGTCTTCTAACAGTCTTTAGATAAGTGATAATTAGCTTGTCTCTAACTAGCTTCCATGATATAATTTTTAAATAATTTACATATATTATTCAGTATCATATCACACTTCGAACTGAGACTGAATGCATGCATACACCATAGAGATAACTCCTGTCTAAGCAGCCAATCTGCTACTTTCTGATCCAAGTTAGCTAAGACCTTCATCCTAAGCTTGAATTCAAATTGCGTAGATACCCGAGCTGCTACATATACGGCATCTTTGAAGTTCTTCCCTTCAAACAACTTTCTAAAGTTGGCATGCAAATGCCTCTCAAAATTTGTGATTAGCATTTGGCATTATGCAGTTGAATGTCTCCATTAACCCCTATTAGGAGAAGACAAAGGTGAGTATATATTTATGAAATATTAGAAAGCCTAATAAGGGTAGACCAGTGTTAATACCTTCTATCTGTTTGAAATGAATGTCCAACTTCATTCTTCATCTATTTCTATGTCTGCTAAGAGGTTATTTAAAAATTACATCCAGTTTTTTTGTTTTCGACCTCAACAATAGTCTATGCAATAGAAAAAATATCATCATTCTCACATCTCTCAATAGCTGATAGCAGTTGTCCTCCCATAGCTTCTTTCAAGTGGCATCCATCCAAGCCAATAATGGGTCTACATCCAATCAAGAAAGCCCCTCTTACAAACATGAAGGTAAACATACAACCTTTGAAACATTGGCTGCTGTCCTTTCCTAGGCAATAAACTAATGAACATGATAATTCCAGGGTTAGTCCTCCCAATGACATCACAATACTCACAGTTTTTCATATTGATCTCCATGTGACTCGTAAATAACTAGGAGTGCCTTCTTTGTAGCCCTATATGCTTCAGCCCTGGAGATCTGTACCTTAACATCCTCTTCATCCTAGAAATAAATCCTTTAACACTCCATTTGGTATCATCCCTAATATCTTCCATGTATGCTTTAGATAACTATCTGGAGTTCACAAGGTGGTTATCAAAATATCTCCTATATTTATGTGTGGGTTAAAACTTTCTAATTTAATAGATGAATACCCTCTGTAGGAGAAAGGCATGTATCCTCCAACTATAATTTCTCTTACACACTACAGTTACTCTAATTTTTTCATTGTGCTTGTACTCATAGTCAAATATTTGTTCTATAGTATATTGCCTCAAAGCCTTTCTAAACACATCGATCGAAGCAAAAGGTATTTCTAACTTCAGATTTATAGGTTTTGAAAAATATGTGAGCTCATTAAACTCTAGAAAGCTAGAAGTGTTCCTTTCCCCATCTGATGAGCTACCAATGTTTTTGAGCTCATCACTATCAACAAGCTTGAGCTCTTTCCCAACTATCTCCTTTTCTTCTACAACTCCTTCCTCTTGCCTTTCAACATTGTATCAATAATTGAATCATCAACAAACTCCTTAAATAATTTATCATCCTCTTCATTAGAATATAAGAAGTCACTCAAGGGTTGACTACGATCACTATCAGAACTAATTATGTCATACCCTTCTTCATCCATAGGCCTTGTATCAGACCTTCCACCTTATTCTTGTTACTATCCCTGCTCCTACTTCTGGTCATGCCCCTATTGCTGCCCCTGCTCTTGATCCTACCTCTCCTTTTGTTGCCCTCCAACTGCCTCATCAATGTCTTAAGTGGATGGAAGTATAGAGGGTGGCTCAACTGTATCCAGATCAATCTCATCAATTATATGTTCTACATAAACTACTATATTTCTTTCCCCCTTATAAGTAGCAAACATTTGGAGCATATCTTGATCAATGTACAGAGACTTTAGTCCATCTTTCAAAGACTATCGAGAGACTGCATAATATAGTTTTTCTACGTTCTGGTAGCCAAGCTCCTTCACCAGATTTTTTAATTCTATATAACTCATTAAGTTTGGATCATAATTGTCAAAATAGTTAATAGAGCCACCAATGTACTACATGTTGGGGGAGAAATGAAGATATCCCCCATGGTGGATCTCTAGTATAAATAAGTCATCCATTCTGTGACATATATAAAATATAGTTAATGAAACATTGTTATGTTGTAATGGTGTTACCTAACTTAGTTAATATGGAATATTGTTGTCTAACTTATCTCAAAATAGAACACTATTAGCATACAACAACACAGTAAGGATAATGGTTCAATTCTTTGGAGTTAGCTTCCTAAGGATGGGGATTCAATTCTTTAACCTAGATAATAATGCTACTTTCATTACTTAATTATTATTTAAAATAATATGATTAATATCAAATTAATAAGGATATGTAAACTATATTAAACACAAGGTATATAGTCCACATGGCTTACACAGTGGACCACTGTAGTTTACGTACTCCAACACTCCACATGGACATGGGTTCTTGCCTTTCATACAAAAGCTTTAGAATTTGGGGTGGTGCAGTGGTCCCCTTCCTTTATCACTTCTAAGTACTTTAGGTCCACTATTCTCTTACACTAAAGCAGCAAATGCCTTCCAATGCATTTGGATGATGGTTTCAAAAAAAATCTTTCCAACTTCGATGGGGTAGAATCCCAAGAATGCATATGGATATATGCCCCAAAAACATAATTTCATACAAACCCACTATCAGAACCGACTAGAAAATCCAAAAAATCATACACATTAACAAACACAAACAAATTAGAAGTATGAAAACATAATAAATTGACTGTTATCAAGTACAAAAAAGATTAAACAACAACATAATCCCTTTCAAGCACAAACAAAAAAATTTCAAAACCAACCTCTTTAATTTGCCGAATCTATTAAAGAAATGTCCCTATGAATTGTTGGCTAGTGAGAATTCGAAAAAGATTGAATTTCTCCATGGAGTTGCAGATGAAATATTTCTGGAGATTAGGAGATTAGGACAACAAATCTCTTCCAATGGAGATGAAAGGGCTCCGACAGTTTTTCTCTCCAAAAAACAAATCTTCCGACGGTTAAAAATTATAAAAAGTATTTTGATCTTTACAAGTCTTTCGTTGACACCATTGAGACAACAACTGACAACTGGGGCTCTTTTCAACATTCCTAAAGTTTTGGTGGCCATTTGAAACTTTTTTCTTTCAGGATCTAAGTGTAAAAAGGCCAAACTTTGAGGGGTGTCTATAATTTTTTTAAAAAAATATTTTGTGCAATATCTGTTTGCTTCATACATATTTACTGGCACATTATTGACACTAAAGTGGAGTACTGGAGGTGAGGATCTGAAGCAATTCAGTCCATAGATATAGCTATCAAAGGAGGGGCAAACTGTAATATTTTAAAACTTTTGGAGTCTCGATGTTCTTAAGTATAACTTTTGAGGGCTTAATGTCTATAGTCAAATTTTTTTGGGTTATTTATGTAATGAGTTTTATTAAGAAATGAATGGACATATGTACTTTTTAGTGCCTTAAATGTTATAATATTTTTTTTTATGATCAATTTCAATAGATATCATAATAATGAATAATTTATCTATGCAATAGAAAAAATATACACATCCATAAATATCATTTCTACCTATAGTCCATACAATCATCTATAGACATTCATATACATTCATACACTTATCATTTCTGTCTGTAGTCCTTGCAAACATGCTCACACAACTACATGCATTAAGACACTAAATAATAACTACCAAAAATCTACACAATCATCTATACACATTCATACGTATTTATACAAATATCATTTCTATCTATAGTCCACATAATCATTTGTACACATCCATACATATTCACATGATCACTCGTATACATCCATATAATCTAAACTTTCATTTGTAGACATTCAATCAGCTGTACATTCTAAATGATTGTCATTTCTACCTTGCACAAACATATAATCAGCTGTATAAATGTATTGATCATATTTCAAATATATTTTTGATTGAAAAGTAGGCAAAAGCAATGTATTAGTCAATATATTTACAGCAACTTAAAATAAGCTTTATACACTGTTGTCCAGATATGGAGCCCAAGAGGGGGGGGGGTGAATTGGGCCTTTTTTAAAAATTTTGTGATTAGTGCTCACAAAAATGTGCTATACTCGTAGAGTGAGATGAATTGATTATCAAAGAAAAAAATCAATCATAATTAACTAATAAACAAATATAGAGCACAAAGAAGAAAAAAAATATGCAAGTACAACAAACACAAGAGATTTATAGTGGTTTAGTGCTAATCTTACACCTACATCCACTCCCCAAGTTCTTACTTGAGAATTTTAATCCACTAAAAGAATCTCCAAAATATAACTCGTCGGACAACACCGACCTTTGCTATCCTAGCAAGAATATTTATTTCTTAGGTACAAGCCAACCTACAAATACTTTGATTTCAGATTCAGATCAACCTATCCAAGTTTTAGAATCTCTCAAAACTCAAACTTAATGTACGACAGTAAAAGATGAGTGTATAGAAATTTTAGCACAAACAGCTCCTTAAATGAGCATAATAAAAATAATAAAAGTACAATACTCAAGGAGTAAAAGTCTTTGCAGAATATCCTCAAATGATTGAAATACTTGAATACAGTTGGAGAGTGGTTGGTGAGTTGATTGAATGCTTCTTTCCTCTCTTTCTAGGATTTTCTTTCTCTTTCACGGATTTGAGCTTGAATGCTTGTTTCTTACTTGATTTTCTATCTCTAGAGAACATTTATAGTCCTCATTTAGTCTTGAAAGTATTTTAGTGTTGGTTAAGAGCCGCTGAAGTATGTTTAATGCATATTAAATGCATCAAAAATAGGCTAAAAACTAGCCGTTATGAGTGTTTGTCCAGAATGGGTCGACCCATGGGATGCCTCACTGAGAATGGATAGACCCATGAGTCATCTCATTTGGCTAGACAGAAAATTAGACTCTCTGTTTTGGTCTCAGGGTCTCAGGAGTCAACCCATGGGTCGTCCCACTGCGTGTCACAAGTTAAAACATGTGCGTGCCGGCTACCCAATAAAAAGGGATGACCCAGTTGGGTCGCTCCATTTAGTTTCAATCCAGTTTTTCATATATTTAAAATCTGAAACTTACCAGAACACTACCAAATACTCTTAAATAGATTTGAATGAATTTGATACTTTCAAAAGGCTTCAAAAATATCTCCAACTTGCAGAAACTTCAACTCTGACACTCTCGAAGGAGCTTTACAAACTTAATATTTTTGGATTACCTAAAATAACACCAAAGTATCTTCTAAGGATAATAAATTTATTAGTAGTTTTCTCAAATAGTTTGTGACTATCAAAATCAATTCTTGAGGCAACAATCTTCTCTTTTTTTATAATGACAAAATATTTGAGTGTTCACAAAGAGAGATCCATAAAACTCAAAAGATTAAGTTTTTAAAGCACTTGTGAGTTAAGAAAATCATGCCAAAGGTTAAACATAAGTTATAGAGTATCATGAGTTTCACATTATCAGCAAGTTCTGATGTTTTAAATCATACGTTCCCATTTTTGCTGAAAATTGCTTGTGATATTAAAGTTTTGCTTAAAATTATTTCTAACAACAAAATTTTTTTCTTTCTTATATGAAAGTAACTATTTTAATCATTTTAAAAAAAATTCTCTCTCTTTCTTATAAAAAGTAGCCATATTGAGAAAACTGTAAAAACTCCTTTCTTTTTTTTCTTATTTTTAGTATTAGAGCAAAAATGGTTTATAAAAAAATTCCTTCTTTCTCTCTTTTTTAGTTTTGGTATTAGAACAAAAATGGACTACTTTCTTTTCCTTTTTGACATCATCAAAAATGGACTAGAGAGAGTTTATAAACAGTAAAAAACTGAGAGAAGTAGGTTAAGAGCTACAGTCCTAGAGCAGGTATCAGAGTAACTTTTATGTAATAGACATTCATTCACATATATTTGAGAAGTAATAAATATAAGTTAACCACACAGATGATGATAATGGATGACCTCATACATTAAGTACAATAAAATAAGAGATAACAAAAGTCAAGTACATCCATACATTACAATGATCAAGTCACAATACATATCTATGATCATAAGATTCTCATACATTTAACCAAATACAACAACCAAAATAAAATATAACAACTAAGTAGTATGAAAACTAAAACAGCTAATACAAAATGATCAGATCATGGAGAATAGGCATCGAGCTCGAGATCAAAAGAAACTGAGGGAATAGAATCAGCCTCGACTGGATGGTCTGGTCCGAGTAGAAGAGGTCAGAGGATGGAAGGCGATAGGCTGAACAAAGGTAGGCTCAGTGGATACGGATGGTTTAGACTGAAGCTGAGTCCTAATAGCATCTAGCTGAGACAGGACTCCTCTCACTGAAACTCTGAGCCCCTCAAGATTAGAAGAAACAAAATTCCTCGAGTCTCTAATATCAACTCGGATCAGCTCAAGTGACGATCGGAGCAGGCCATGGAGTCTCTCTATCTCTCGAGCAAGATCAGCTAACTGAGGTGAAGAGCTGCTCGATGTGATCACTCCTACTGATAGCGAGTCCAAAATCAGTCGGATCTTCCTCTCTATATCAA
>NC_026003.2:17832959-18003917 GCF_000442705.2 Elaeis guineensis
CCTTGCGCCACATAAGCCTTCCCACGCCCTCTCTCTTATTCAACGCCAATCTCCACTTATTTTGTGCGACAAAAGCCCTCTCCCAGGTCTCTCCCACGTTCACAAAAGGTCTCCTCTTCTTTCTTACATGGAAGGTGGTTTGGATCAAATCAAAAGGAATAAGTTTGGATTTCGAATTCTATGAGATAGAGTTTTAGAAATCCAAAACTCTTTCAATTTTGCACCGAATTTATCCAAATTTTTTTTGAATTTTTGGCTTTTAGGGTACATTGTGCACCCTTTCTGTGATCCATGCATGAAATGGAGGAGGTGCTCAAGAGTTGGGCGCCCTTAACTTGCCATGTTTGGATAAGCCTTGACTAGGTATTTGACCTAGACAAGGACTCTATCATATCTCTCTATATAAAATGAGTTTCTTCATAAATTTTGAGAAGATAGATATTTGAGAGACCTTTGCCATCCAAAAATCAGAGAGAAACCTTTGGGTCGTGGAGATATAAAAGACAAGTTAGGGTGTCTAGAGAGAAAAAGAAGAAGAAGAGGGTCTTCTTCTAGGGTTTTTGTTTTCATATCTTTCCTCCCTCCATCTTGAGTTTCCTGAGAGTCTCAGATCTGAAACTCCTCCTTCTACTTTCATCTTTGGAAGAGTCCAAATCAAGAAGAAGGAGGCACCTGATCAACCATCAAAGAAGGATCAGCGCAGTACTAGCATACTGTGCTGATTTCCTGAAGCAGGACTTCTGATCGAGATTCGTGGGCTCGTGTGGATGACTCCTAGAGGCCGGAGCGTGTGCGCTTGCAACATCATCCTTAAGCCCATCAGAGGTTAGAACATCTAACTTGCAAGGTAATAGATCTGATCTATTGTTTAATACATACATTAGATGTAGTATAGAAACATGTTGATATGATCAACATGTAGTTCATGCTATATTTATATATTTTAATTTTTGATTTAATGCTATATAATAATCATGTAATAGGATCTTAGATCTAGGATTTCTGATTTTAAAAATAAATTTTGATTTATTTTAGTCTTCCGCTGTATGATCTTGAAAAAGTTTCAAGATCTAACCCTGAAACCCTAGATCTGGTTCCTACAATTGGTATCAGAGCCTAGGTTCTTTATTACATGATTATTTATACATGCTTAGATTATTTTTTAGATTAGATCTAATTTATAATCTGATTATTAAATCTGAAATTAAAATTTTAGATCAATCACAAACTGCAAGGTTGTCCTGCTGTAAGGTTTACCCCTTACAGTGCAAAGGTTGTCCTAGTTTGTGTAGATCTATCTTTAATCATAAATTTGTTAGATATGATCTAGATTAAATTTATGATTTATTAGATTTAAAAGATATTTAAATCTGAAATAAAATCTCTTTGTTAATAATTTTTGTGCAAAGAAATTGTTTAAAGTTGAAATTGTTTCAATTACATGAACCTGTTTAGATTAGATCTAAAGTAGTTTCATGTTTATTTCACTTGTATCTTGATTATGAAATCAACATGCAATATGGTTGGTAGAATCATATTATAAAATTATTTTACAATATAAAAATTATTTTTTGAAAAGTCGAACCCAACCCTCAGTCCAAAACTTAATTAAGAATTAAGAAGTTGTTTGATTAGGTTCTAGGATTGTAAATTGAAGAACCTAAGACACAAACCATAACACATTGGGTTAATGGGAATTAGGTCCATTAATTGGGTTAGACCTATGGTTAGATTAAAGATGGACTTAATTAGAGAATTGACTAAATCTAATCAATTATTGTCTTAGATTAGGTCAAGGATTCTCTAGATCAATTACAATAGTTGTAGTTGGTCAAGTCCATGTCTTTAACGAGAACCAAATGGACTTGATTCTTGGCTAAGCGGTCTAGCATGAATTATTAGGTTGATCTAATCGAAACTAATTAATCAGTTGGTATCTAAGGTAAACCAGACTGGTAGTTTTTAATTGGGAGCCCGCCTGGTCATTTCTGATGGTGTCTAAGGCAAGCTTTGGCAGACCCTCCCACTGATCGAACTTACCTGATCTTTTGGTGAAATTATGTTTTGATCGGATCACTTGACTATTCGAGCTGACCCATGTCAGCTAGGTAAATCAGTGTGACTGATTTAGGTGCTCCTAGACCAGCCCTTTTAATGGTCTCCCTTAAGCTGACTTGGTAAAGCCAGTGGGAGGATCATGATAAGCTGGTTCATCTGACCTCATCCTCTAAATTATTTAATCTTCTAAAATTATTAGTCCTTAAAATGACAAAGTTATGAAGATAACTGAGTCATAGCCTCTCATTAAGGTGTTTGATAATGAGTCCATTAACTCAATAATCATTGCAGACCCAAAGGCCTGGTGCTTGTTGATTAATGAAATTATCACTCATCATATGACGACTTAGAAGTGTCTCTCTAATGGTGGTTAGGTGAACCAACCAAAGTTGGACTTAATCATTCGTTGGTTAGATACACCAAGTATGATCATGTTAATGGTTGGACCTAACCGGATCCTTACAGTGGAGGACAAAGCCTACTGATTAGGTTTCTGGGGCAAAATTAAAATTACTAGAAATTATTTAAAAAAATAATTGGTTATGAACCTACCCTTAGATGTACATGGGTTGGCCAACCAAAGTTGGACTTGTGTGCAGTCTAAGTGGATTCTAGTACCCACTTAGGAATTAGGGTAATTCCTCGAATTGGAGGTAGAGGCTACCAATTCGAATAAAATAGTGGAAGAAACCTTTTGATTAAAGTCCAAATCTTTAAGTTTAATAAATCAATTACTAATTAGGTTATGGTTCTCCTTTGTGCAAATATGGCCACTTTCCTATCGCTCCGATCATTGTTGGACAATGATAAGTTGGTGGGACCCAACTTCAGTAGCTGGTATCGAAAGTTGAAGATAGTCCTGGAGCATGAACGGATCCTATATGTGATAATGGATCCTGCACTTGAGAAGCCAGCTGTCAATGCACGTGGAACAGTCAGAGACACTTACCAGAAGTGGCTCAGTGATCGGATCACGGTGCGCTGTATCATGCTGGCTGCCATGAGCGATGAGTTCAGTCGCAGATTCGAGACGGCTCAGCCAAAGGACATGCTTCAAGTATTGAAGGATGCCTTTGGCACACCCGATGACGTAGAGAGGCACAAGACTAGTTGTACCATCTTCAACGTCAAAATGCAGGATGGTGCCTCTGTCACTGATCATGTATTGTACATGATCGAGCTGATGGAACGATTGAGCAAGCTCAGTTTTTCCTTGCATGAGCAGCTTGAGAAAGGTGCAATACAGAACTCGCTGCCCAAGTCTTATCTCCCATTCCTCACTCATTATAGAATGACAAAGCCTGAAGTAAACACCACGGGTTACTAGGGTTGCTTCAGAACTTTGAGAAGGATCACCAACTCCTCAAGGAGTCGGTGAACTTAGTGGGAGGTTCGTCTTCTGGTTCTCAACCCTTTGAGAAAAGAAAGAAGAACAAGAAGAAGAAAGTGAAGAAGGTGCAAGTTCAGGCTGGGACATCAGTACAGAGCCAAACCAAAAAGATCAAGTCTGATAAGAGTCTATTCTACTGGCAAGCACCCTAGATTAGATAGTGTGTCAGATATCTACTTATGGCATTGGAGGCTAGGTCATATAAACAAGAACAGAATAAACAGGTTGACTCAAGAGGAATCCTCGAAGTCAGTGATTGTGAATCACTTCCAACCTGTGAGTCCTGTCTTCTTAGTAAAATGACCTAGTCACCTTTTACTGGAAAAGGTGAGAGAGCTACTGAGCTCTTGGGCCTAGTACATACTGATGTATGTGGACCCATGAGCACCAGTGCTAGAGGTGGATATTTCTACTTCATAACTTTCACGGATGACCTATCCCGATATGGATATGTCTATCTGATGAAATATAAGTCGGATTCATTTGAAATGTTCAAACGATTCCGAAGTGAAGTAAAAAAATAAACTGGGAAGAGTATTAAAACTCTTCGATCTGATCGAGGAGGAAAATATCTTTCTAGTGAGTTTCTCATATATCTAAGAGAGAATGGGATTCTCTCCCAATGGACTCCTCTAGGAACACCACAGCTGAATGGTATGTCTGAAAGGAGGAATCGGACTCTGTTAGACATGGTCCGATCCATGATGGGTTTTGCTAGCTTGCCGATATCCTTCTGGGGATATGCACTTGAATTGGCCTGTTATCTGTTAAATAAAGTTCCAAGTAAGTCTGTAATTAAGACTCCATATAAGATATGGATAGGACGTAAGCTAGCACTTTCACACCTTAGGGTCTGGGGGTGTCCGGCCTATGTCAAACGATTAGTCACAGATAAACTTGGACCTAGGTCTGAAAAATGCTCATTCATAGGGTACCCCAAAGAGACAAAAAGATATTTTTCTACCATGCTGATGAACAAAAGGTGTTCGTCAGTCTTAAGATAATCTTTTTAGAAAAAGAGTTCCTTGGTGAAGGAACCGTTGCCTCTAAGGTTGAACTTGATGAAGTTCAATAGGTAGAAAGACCGACACCAATAGCTGAACCTGAGTCGGATATGATTAGATCAGATTCGGAGTCCAATGTACCTGCACCATTAAGACGATCCGGTAGAGTACCGCGTCAGTCGGACAGATACTATAATTTTTTGGTCCGGGATGGTGATCCCATCGAACTTGATGAGAATAATGAGGATCCGATCACCTATATGGATGCAATGCAGAGACCTGATTCTGAGAAATGGCTTGAAGCCATAAAATCCGAAATAGAGTCCATGAAGATCAACGATGTATGGACATTGGTTGACCCACCTGAAGGGGTTAAACCCATTGGGTGTAAATGGGTCTTCAAAAGAAAGAGGGGTGCAGACGGAAAGGTGGAGACCTATAAAGCCCGTCTGGTTGTCAAGAGGTATCGTCAATGTTATGGTATTGACTATGACGAGATATTTTTCCCTGTGACAATGCTCAAATCTATTCGGATAATGCTTGCAATAGCTGCCCATCTAGATTATGAGATCTGGCAGATGGATGTAAAGACAGCTTTCCTGAATGGAGATCTGACCGAAGAGGTGTATATGATACAACCTGAGGGGTTTACATCCACAGATGAATCCAAGGTGTGCAAGCTTCAGAGATCCATTTATGGATTGAAGCAAGCTTCTTAGTGTTGGAACATGCATTTTGATAAGGTGATCAAAACATATGGCTTCATTAAGAATGGAGAAGAGCCCTGCATCTATAAATGGGCAAATGGTCCAGTTGTGGTATTCCTTGTCATATACGTGGATGACATTCTCTTAATCGGGAATGACATCCCCACACTACAGGGAATAAAAATTTGGTTGTCATCACAGTTCTCCATGAAGGACTTGGGTGAAGCATCCTACATCTTAAGGATGAAGATCTATAGGGATAGATCTAAAAAGATGCTTGGGTTATCCCAGTCCATGTACATAGTATTGGGAATAGTATCCCAAAGCCAATCGTCAGCCTGTTGATGGTTGTGCTCCTTTTGTATTAGTACATGAATTATAAATAAATAAAAATTATTTTAGTATTTTTCATCATAAATATTTCATCTTCTAATGAACTCCTATGTTGTGGTGAAGTCCTTAGGACTATTTAGACTCGACAAAGGAGGATTTGTCGCTTAGTCCTTAAACCTGTTCGCGACCAAATGATACGTTGTTACCAAGGACGACAACATTTATCGAGCATAGGTCGTTGTGTGCCATATGGATTGGTTGTCCTCATAACCAAGGAGTATGGAGACACTGGTATGGCATACAGGTGAGATGTAATGGTACATCTGCACTGAACGTGACCGACTCTGGAGTTATTTCTGCTGTCAAGATTTGCTCCGATGGGATATGGGTATAAATGTCCCTCCGACCTGAGACCGCCACGGTGACTTGCAAGCAACTCACTGCACTTAGGCATTGGACTACCTGAATTTCTAATTCAGTGATGGAAGGCTGCTGGGTGTAGTCAAGTACTTGACTTGTCGGTGCGTGTGTCAAGATGGGATTGACCACTCTAGTTTAGGAGCTGTGTACAGTCGTGTTTCAATTTAGCAAAATCTTGACCAGGGTAGTCCTAGTGAGGAGTCACAGGACTAATTGAGTTGAGCACGATTCGGATGATCTCATCAGGGTTGACAGTTTAACCCTGAGTCGTCCTAAACACAGGGGTCAAAAGGGATGAATTATACGGTAACCATATTCACGTAGGTTCTGAATGTTGTGATTGTGACTATTCGACCTATCCGATCGTCGGATACTATTGCTAGATGGTTACTTCGATTAGTATAGGAATTGGTTCCTGTGCTACCGGCTTAGGTTCGAACCTGCAGGGTCACACACATTAGAGGTTCCTTTCTGATCTGATGGCTGATTATGAGTCTTATGTGTCTGAAACTCTATGATTAAGAATTAAGATTCTCTGATCATGAGTTCCACATATTTTGGATATCGGGGTCAAAATTTTGAATTTCAAATTTCAAATTTGAAATTTGAACTCTTTGATCAAGATTTCATATCGATGGTCTCTGATGCCTAATTGCCCATCGAATTTGGACTCAATATTTATGAGAGGTTTAATTAGTGATTTGATCACTAATTAACTCAATTTGATTGAGTAATTATTTTTAAATCAAGTCCAATTGAATTGGATTCAGTTTGGATTGACCCAATTAGATTAAGTGTTGATCTAATCGCTAAGGTGGCTTAGTCCCTGATTTGATCAGGGGTTAGGTTTAGTTAATTCCTGATATGATTAGAATTTTATTGAGCCTAATTAAGCCTAATTATGTTGGGTTTAATCTGATCTAATTATGCTTAACCTATTTTAATTAGGTTGACTCAATTTGAATCAAACCACCTTGTTTTAAATTCCCTGCGCCGCCCAACTTTCTTACGCCCATTTGAATTCACGAGATAAGGGGCGTGGGCAAGAAAGAAAAGGAAGAAGAGATAAGGGGCATGGGGAGGTTCTGGAAAAATTTTGAAGTGTTCAAAATTTACCGAGAGGAGAGAAAAAGGAGAGAGAAGTGGGCGCAAGGTTTTTTGGTGTGTACCCTAGGGTTTCTACCTAGGGTTCGAAAAGTGAGATTGGTGTGCCACGAGTGTCGTGAGTCCACCAAATTTCAGGGAGAGATCCATCAGCCTCTCAACCAACCGTGCAGATGATCCAGAGTGTCCGAAGAGTCGACACACATCGATCGAGGAAGTTCGATCAACATCAGCCATTAAAAGGGTGAAATCACGAACTAGCATTCGTGAGGAGCCGATCAGACGGGAGCTTCGTGTGGATGATCCGCAGAGGTCAGACACTAGTGTGGCTGCGATGTGACGATCAGAGTCCTCCGACGGTGATCAGATTGCGGTGATCGACTACCCACAAAAGGTGATTGTTCTGAACACAGTACAGTAAAAAGTTTACTGTTTCAAATTTGAATTTCAAATTTAAATGCATGCTGTTGTATCATATTTAGATCCTAGTGTAGGGTTAATTAGTATTAATTAATGAGATTAATTAATAATTTTACTGTAAAATAGTAATTTTGAAAAAAATTTAAAATTATCAATTTGCCCCTGCACTAAATTTTTGCTTCAAATGGTATCAGAGCATGGTTCTAGAATATGATATACATATGCATGCGTAGATTAAGGTGTAATCTATAAGTTTAAATTTGAAATTCAAAATTTTAAATTTGAAATTCAAAATTTAAAATTTAAAATTTGAAATTTATTAGAAGTTTCAAATTTGAAATTCAAAATTTAAAATTTAAAATTTGAAATTTGAAATTTGAAATTTGAAATTCAAAATTTGAAATTTAAAATTCAAAATTCAAAAATTTAAAATTCAAAGATTGAAAATTTGAAATTTGAAATTTGGTTGAAATCTTAAATTTGAAATTTAAAATTTAAAATTTGAAATTTAAAATTTAAAATTCAAAATTTAAATTTTGAAATTGGTATATTTAGATATACTTGATCCAAGTAGCAAGTAATCTAATTGGGTTGGTTGCCATGGCCGTCCGGTCATAGGAGAAAAGTAGGGTTTAAAGGCCCTCTCTTCCCATTCAATGCTCGGATGAGGGATGGGGCCTCAGTCACTGATCATGTACTGTACATGATCGAGATGATTGAGTGCCTAAGCAAATTGGGTTTTCCTCTGCACGAGCAGCTCGGTAAGGATGCGATCCTTAATTCTTTGCCCAAATCCTTCCTCCCATTCCTTACTCATTTTCGAATGACAAAACCTGCAGTAAACTACCATGGGTTGTTGGGGTTGCTGCAGAACTTTGAGAAGGATCACCAACTCCATAAGGAGTCGGTGAATGTAGTGGGAGGGTCTTCTTCTCATCGTCGACCCTTTGGGAAGGGGAAGAAGAACAAGAAGAAGAAGAACAAGAAGGTGCAGCCTCATGCTGGGACGATTGCACAAGGTCAGACCAAGAAGCGTAAGCCCGACCAGAGCCAGGCAGAGTGCTTCTTTTGCAAGAAGCAGGGGCATTGGAAGAGGAACTGTCCTCAATACATTGCCTCCCTGGACCCGAACAGGTTGAAGAAGAAGCAAGGTAATTATATGATAACTCCTTGCAACTTTTCTATTTGTGATACTACTGCCTGGGTATTGGATACCGGAAGCCCTTATCATATTTATAATTCGATGCAGGGTCTGCAGGTCAGTAGGAGATTTGATGAAGATGAGAGGTTCCTGAACGTGGGAGATGGAAGCAAAGTTTCAGTTCTAGCTTTAGGAATCATGAGTCTTGTAATCAATTCTCGTAATGTAATTCTGAGTGAATGTCACTATTGTCCAAGCTTTTTATTAAATATTATTTCTGTAGGCCTTTTGGCCATGTACGGTTATGATTTTTTAATAAAAAAAATATTTGCAATATCATTTTGAATGATGTTACAATGTTTGTTGGATAATTAAATAATAAAATTTACTTACTATCACAGCCTGTTAATGTGGTTCAAAACTTCGGTAAATGTCCTAGAATAGATAATGTGTCAGAAGTCTACCTTTGGCACTGTTGGCTAGGTCATATCAATAAGAACAGGATAAACAGGTTGGCTCAAGAAGGAATTCTTGAACTTGATGATTGTGAATCACTTCCAACCTGTGAGTCTTATCTTCTTGGAAAGATGACCAAGTCACCTTTTACTGGAAAAGGTGAGTGAGCCAGTGAACTCTTGGGTCTGGTACATTCTGATGTATGTGGACCTATGAGCTCAAGTGCAAGAGGTGGATATTTCTACTTCATAACCTTCACAGATGACCTATCGAGGTATGGGTATGTCTACTTAATGAAGCATAAGTCGGAGTCGTTTGAAATGTTCAAACTATTTTGAAATAAGGTAGAAAAATAAACTAGGAAGTGTATTAAAATTCTTCGATCTGATCGAAGAGGTGAATACCTTTCCAATGACTTTCTGACGTATCTAGGAGAGAATGGGATTCTCTCTCAGTGGACTCCACCTGGAACACCACAGTATAATGGTGTATCTGAAAGGAGGAATCGGATCTTATTGGACATGGTTCGATCCATGATGGGGTTTGCTGGTCTGCCGATCTTCCTCTGGAGATATGCGCTCGAATCGGCTTGTTACCTTCTAAATAGAGTTTCGAGTAAGTCTGTAGCCAAAACGCCATATGAGATATGGATAGGACGTAAGCCAGTACTCTCGCACCTTAGGGTTTGGAGGTGTCCGACTTATGTAAAACGTTTAATTACAGACAAGCTTGGACCTAGGTCTGACAAGTGTAATTTTATAGGGTACCCAAAAGAGACCAAAGGGTATTATTTCTACCTTGCTGATGAGCAAAAGGTGTTTGTCAGCCTTAAGGCAATCTTTTTAGAAAAGGAGTTCCTTAGTGAAGGAACTATTGCCTCTAAGGTCGAACTTGACGAAGTTTGATAGGTGAAAAAATCGACACATGTTACTGAACCTGAACCAGATTTGATTAGATCAGATCAACCGGACAGATACTATGATTTCTTGGTCTGGGATGGCGATCCTGTCGAACTTGATGAAAACGATGAGGATCCGATCACCTACATGGATGCAATGCAGAGATTTGACTCTGAGAAATGGCTAGAGGCCATGAAATCCGAAATGGAGTCTATGAAGGTCAATGATGTGTGGACATTGGTTGACTCACCCGAAGGAGTGAAACCCATAGGGTGTAAGTGGGTCTTCAAGAGGAAAAGGGGTGCAGACGGAAAGGTGGAGACCTATAAAGCCCGTCTGATTGCCAAGGGATATCGTCAACGTTATGGTATAGACCATGATGAGACATTTTCTCTTGTGGCAATGCTCAAATCCATTCGGATTATGCTTGCGATAGCTGCCCATCTAGACTATGAAATCTGGCAGATGGATGTGAAGACAACTTTCCTAAACGAAGAACTGGACGAAGAGGTGTATATGATACAACCTGAAGGATTCACATCCACAGATGAGTCTAAGGTATGCAAGCTACAAAGGTCCATTTATGGACTTAAGCAGGCATCTTGGAGTTGAAACATATGTTTTGATAGGATGATCAAAATGTATGGCTTCGTTAAAAACGGAGAAGAGCCCTGCATTTATAAGTGGGCTAATGGTCCAGTAGTAGTATTTCTTGTATTGTATGTGGATGATATTCTCTTAATCGGGAATGACTTCCCTGCATTATAGGGAATAAAGATTTGGCTATCGTCACAGTTCTCCATGAAGGATCTGGGAGAAGCTTCCTACATCCTAGGGATGAGGATCTATAGGATAGATCCAAAAGGTTGCTTGGCTTATCCCAGTCCACATACATTGATACTATGCTGAAAAGGTTCAGCATGGAGAATTCCAAGAAAGGCTATCTACCGATAGGCCATGGAATTTTTCTCTCGAAAAGGGATTGTCCGACAACACCTCAAGAGAGTGAGCATATGGGTAGGATTTTATATGCTTCGGCAGTGGGATCTATCATGTACGCCATGACATGTACACGACCAGATGTGGAATACTCACTAGAGATAGTGAGTAGATACCAATCTGATCCAGGGGAGAATCACTGGAAGGTTGTTAAAACCATCCTGGAGTATTTAAGAAATACTAAGGACCAGTGGCTTGTATATGGTGAATCGGACTTGAGACTTATAGGGTTTACAGACTCTAGTTTCCAGTCTGATCACGATGACAGCAAGAGTGTGTCAGGATTTATTTTTACCCTTAATGGTGGGGCTGTCTGCTGGAAGAGTTCCAAGCAGCACACTGTAGCTGATTCAGTATGCGAGGCGGAGTATATTGCTGCATCAGATGCTGCCAAAGAAGCGGTGTGGCTGAAAAAATTCATCACTGAGCTCAGAGTAGCACCCTCCCTTGTTGGTCCAGTTTTGCTCTACTGCGACAGCTCTGGAGCCATTGCTCAGGCGAAGGAACCAAAGGCACTCCAGCAGACGAAGCATATTCTGCGCCGCTACCATCTCATCCGGGAGATCGTGGATCGAGGTGACATCGACCTTCAGAAGATCGACGGGAAGGAGAACCTGACCGACCCATTCACTAAAGCCATTACGGTGAAGGAGTTCAACGACTACAAGTCGAAGATGGGTATTAGATACTGCACCGATTGATTTTAGACCAAGTGGGAGATTATTGGGAATAGTGTCTCAAAGCCAATCATCAGCCTGTTGATGGTTGTGCTCCTTTTATATTAGTACATGAATTATAAATAAAAGTTATTTTGGTATTTTTCATCACAAATGTTTCATCTTCTAATGAACTCCTGTGTTGTGGCGAAATCCTTAGGACTATTTAGACTCGACAAAGGAGGATTTGTCGCTTAGTCCTTAAACCTGTTTGCGACCAAATGATACGTTGTTACCAAGGATGATAACGTTTATCGAGCATAGGTCATTGTGTGCCATATGGGTTGGTTGTCCTCATAACCAAAGAGTGTGGAGACACTGGTATGGTATACAGGTGAGATGTAATGGTACATCTGCACTGAACGTGACCGACTCCGGAGCTATTTCTGCTGTCAAGATTTGCTCCGATGGGATATGGGTATAAATATTCCTCCGACCTGAGACCGCCACGGTGACTTGCAAGCAACTCACTGCACTTAGGCACTGGACTACCTGAATTTCTAATTTAGTGACGGAAGGCTGCTGGGTGTAGTCAAGTACTTGACTTGTCTGTGCGTGTGTCAAGATGGGATTGACCACTCCAGTTTAGGAGCTGTGTACAGTCGTATTTTAATTTAGCAAAATCTTGACCAGGGTAGTCCTAGTGAGGAGTCACAGGACTAATTGAGTTGAGCATGATTCGGATGATCTCATCAGGGTTGACAGTTTAACCCTGAGTCATCCTAAACACAGGGGTCAAAAGGGATGAATTATATGGTAACCATATTCACGTAGGTTCTGAATGTTGCGATTGTGACTATTCGACCTATCCGATCGTCGGGTACCATTGCTAGATGGTCACTTCGATTAGTACAGGAATTGGTTCCTGTGCTACCGGTTTAGGTTCGAACCTGCGGGGTCACACACATTAGAGGTTCCTTTCTGATCTAATGGCTGATTATGAGTCTTATGTGTCTGAGACTCTATGATTGAGAATTAGGATTGTCTGATCATGAGTTCCACACATTTTGAGTATCGGGGTCAAAATCTTGAATTTCAAATTTTTAATTTAAAATTTGAACTCTTTGATCAGGATTTCATATCGATGGTCTCTGATGCCTAATTACCCATCGAATTTGGACTCAATATTTATGAGAGGTTTAATTAGTGATTTGATCGCTAATTAACTCAATTTGATTGAGTAATTATTTTTAGATCAAGTCCAATTGAATTGGATTCAGTTTGGATGGACCCGATTAGGTTAAGTATTGATCTAATCGCTAAGGTGGCTTAGTCCCTGATTTGATTAGGGGTTAGGTTTAGTTAATTCCTGATTTGATTAGGATTTTATTGAGCCTAATTAAGCCTAATTGTGTTGGGTTTAATCTGGTCTAATTGTGCTTAACCTTTTTTAATTAGGTTGGCTCAATTTGAATCAAACTATCTTGTTTTAAATTCTCTGTGCCACCCAACTTTCTTACGCCCATTTGAATTCACGAGAAAAAATTTTCTCGTAAATTTTCTCCCATGCAAAGCTCTCTCACGCCCATGTTTCTGTACGTCAATTATTTGGATTAACTTAGTTTGTTACCCATCCAAATTCAAAGGGGTTTTGAATTTGAATGGATAACCAAATAACCATGTGCCAGCTTATCCTCTTTTGTGCGCCTCATATTCCACATGAGAAATGATTTCTCGTGAAAGTCTCCATGCACAAAAAAAAAAAAGGCCACGCCATCTCTTCTTTCTCGCACAAATGGATGAGGATAAGATTAGTTGACACTTGAATTCAAATTTGATTTGAATTTAAGTGAGCAACCACCTCTTCTTATCCACTCACACGCTTTCAACATCTCTTGCGATATTTTATAAAATGAGAAAGGGAGGGGGCGTGGGCAAGAAAAAAAAGGAAGAAGAGATAAGGGGCATGGGGAGGTTTTAGAAAAATTTTGAAGTGTTCAAAATTTACCGAGAGGAGAGAAAAAGGAGAGAGAAGTGGGCGCAAGGTTTTTTGGTGTGTACCTTAGGGTTTCTACCTAGGGTTCGGGAAGTGAGATTGGTGTGCCACGAGTGTCGTGAGTCCACCAAATTTTAGGGAGAGATCCATCAGCTTCTCAACCAATCGTGCAGACGATCCGGAGCATCCGAGGAGTCAGCACACATCGATCGAAGAAGTTCGATCAACATCAGCCATCAAAAGGGTGAAATCACGAACTAGCATTCGTGAGGAGCCGATCAGACGGGAGCTTTGTGTGGATGATCCACAAAGGTCAGACACTAGTGTGGCTGCGACGTGACGATCAAAGCCCTCCGACGGTGATCAGATTACGGTGATCGACTACCCGCAAAAGATGATGTATTTTGAACACAGTACAGTAAAAAGTTTACTGTTTCAAATTTGAATTTCAAATTTAAATGCATGCTGTTGTATCATATTTAGATCCTAGTGTAGGTTTAATTAGTATTAATTAATGAGATTAATTAATAATTTCGCTGTAAAATAGTAATTTTGAAAAAGTTTTAAAATTATCATTTTGCCCCTGCACTGAATTTTTGCTTCACATAGACACTGTGCTGAAGAGGTTCAGCATGGAGAATTTCAAGAAGGGCTATCTACTGATCGGCCATAAAATTTCTCTCTCTAAGAAGAATTGTCCGATAACTCCTGAAGAGAGAAAGCATATGAGTAGAGTCCCATATACTTCAGCCATGGAATCTATCATGTACGCCATGACATGTACAAGACCAGATGTGGCATACTCACTAGGAGTAATGAGTAGATACCAATCTAATCCTAGAGAAAATCACTGAAAAGTGGTTAAAGCCATCCTTAAGTATTTGAGAAATACTAAGGACCAATGGTTAGTTTATGGCGAGTCAGATCTGAAACTTGTGGGGTTCACAGACTCTAACCTTCAATCTGACCATGATGACAGCAGGAGCGTATCGGGTTATATCTTTACTCTGAATGGTGGAGCCATCTGCTGGAAGAGTTTCAAGCAGCATACTGTGGTGGACTCTGTTTGTGAAGCGGAGTACATCGCAGCATCGGATGCTGCGAAGGAAGCTGTGTGGCTGAGGAAATTTATCAACGAGCTCAGAGTAGCACCCTCCCTCGATGGTCCGGTCCTGCTCTACTGCGACAGCACTGGTGCCATAGCTCAGACGAAGGAACCCAAAGCACATCAGCGGACGAAGCACATCTTGCGCCGCTTCCACCTGATCCGGAAGATCGTGGATCGAGGTGACGTCGACCTTCAGAAGATCGACGGAAAGGAGAACCTGGCCGACCCCTTCACTAAAGCCCTGACGATAAAGGAGTTCGATAACCACAAGTCGAAGATGGGTATTAGATACTGTGTCGAGTGGCTTTAGGACAAGTGGGAGTTGTTGAGAAATGTATCCCAAAAAGTCAATCGTCAAGTTGTTGACGGTTGAGCAACCAAGTATTATAATTGATTTGTTAATAAATAAAATATATTTGGCATTTTCATCATAAGCTTTCATCTTCAAATGAACTTTGTTGTTATGATGAAGTCCTTAGGACTATTTAGAATTGATAAAGAGAGGATTTATCGATTAGTCCTTAAAACAGTTCACGACCAAATGATAGACTGTTAATAAGGACGACAGCTTCTATTGAGCATAGGTCGCTGTAGGCCATATGGGTTGGTTGTCCTCTTAGCCAAAGAGTGTGGAGACACTGGTATGGCATACATGTGAGATGTATTGGTACATCATCATTGAACGTGACCAACTCCAGAGTATTCTGCTGTCGAGAATGTCTCTGATGGGATATAGGTATAAGTGTCCCTTAAATCTGAGATCGCCTCAGTGACTTGCAAGCAACTCACTGTGCTTTGGTACTAGACTAATAGAATTTTTAATTTAGGGACGGAAGGCTTCTGGGCACAGTCAAGTACTTGTGAAGTCAGAGTATGATCGAGATGGGATTGACCACTCCAAGAGTTGGAGAAGAATGAGTCGCTGTATTTCAATTTAGCAAAACCTTGGCCAGGATAATCCATCAGATGGATTTGATATTTTGAAATACAATATGGACAACCTGATCAGAGTTGACAGTTGAACTCTAGGGTATCTTATGATCATTTTGATTAAGGAGATGAATTATATGAAAACTATATCTGCATGGGTTCTAAGGATATTGTTCTACACATTCGACCTATCCGATCGTCGGGTACCATTGTTAGATGGTCACTTCGATTGATACAAAAATTTATTCCCGTGCTATCGGCTTAGGTTCGGACCTATGAGGTCACACACATTAGAGTTCATGATCCGATCGGATGGTTGATCAACGATTAAGAATCGTTCTAGGATTAAATGATCAATACGATTGACATTTAACCCAGTGCAAGTGTTGCAGGAGGATCGATTAGCAATTCGATTGCTAATTGACTTAATTTGATAAAGCCAATGGACTGAGATTAAATCTAATTAAATATGATTTAATTAGATTTGATTTAGGCTTGATTGGATCAAGTCCAATTGATTTATTGGATAAGCCAAGTGCAAGAAAAAACTAGTCCTAGTTCAACTAGGACTTGGGTCAATCTAATTTCTAATTTGATTAAAAAATTAAATCAGATTTAAATCTAATTTAATCTGATTAAATTAGGTTCTTAATTGGGTTAAGACCTATTTTAATTTGGTTGATCTAATTTTAGTTTGATTTGGTTTGAGAAATCAAATTAAAACAAGTCATAAGATAGAATCCTAGTAAGATTAGGATTCCACCTTGCGCCACATAAGCCTTCCCCATGCCCTCTCTCTCATTCAACGCCAATCTCCTCTTATTTTGTGTGACAAAAGCCCTCTCCCAGGTCTCTCCCACATTCACAAAAGGTTTCCTCTCTTCTTTCTTACATGGAAGGTGGTCTGGATCAAATCAAAGAGGAATAAGTTTGGATTTCGAATTCTATGAGATAGAGTTTTAGAAATCCAAAACTCTTTCAATTTTGCATCAAATTTATCCAAATTTTTTTTAAAATTTTCATGGTTTTTAGGGTACACATTGTGCACCCTTTGCTGGTGATCCATGAACGAAAATAAGGAGGAGGTGCTCAAGAGTTGGGCACCCCTTATCTTGCCATGTTTGGATAAGCCTTGACTAGGTATTTGATCTAGACAAGGACTCTATCATATCTCTCTGTATAAAATGAATTTTTTCATAAAATTTTTGGAGAAGATAGAGATTTGAGAGACCTTTGGGCCATCCAAAAATCAGAGAGAAAGACCTTTGGGTCGTAGAGATATAATAGACACAAGATAGGATGTCTAGAGAGAGAAATGAGAAGAAGAAGAGGGTCTTCTTCTAGGGTTGTTTATTTTCATCTCTTTCTTTCCTCCATCTTGAGTTTTCTGAGAGCATCTCAGATCTAAAACTCGTCCTCCTACTTTCCATCTTTGAAAGAGTCCAAATCAAGAAGAAGGAGGCACCTGATCAACCATCAAAGAAGGATCAACGCAGTACTAGCATACTGTGCTGATTTCCTGAAGTAGGACTTCTGATCGAGATTCATGGGCTCGTGTGGACGACTTCTAGAGGCCGGACGTGTGTGCAGCTTGCAACATCATCCTCAAGCCCGGATCAGCAAGGTTAGAACGTCTAACTTGCAAGGTAATAGATCTGATCTATTGTTTAATACATACATTAGATGTAGTATAGAAACATGTTGATATGATCAACATATAGTTCATGCTCTATATATTTTAATTTTTGATTTAATGCTATGTAATAATCATGTAATAGGATCTTAGATCTAAAGATTCTCTGATTTTAAAAAATAAATTTTGATTTATTTTAGTCTTCCGCTGTATGATCTTGAAAAAGTTTCAAGATCTAACCCTGAAACTCTAGATCTGGTTCCAACACGAAAATAGAAGAAAAATATAAGAAAAAATAAGGACGAAAGTAGAAAAAAGAACTGAATAAGAGGCCTGAGAAAAAAAATTCTAAAAGCCACAGAGAAAAGCCTAGGAAGTGCAAGAAAGGAAGAGAAAAAAAGAGAAGCCCACTGGATAGTCAAATTGTGGCCTGAAAAACAATCATCGGAAGCTTGGGAAATGATGAACGATGATGGAGAACTCTTTCAATAGTAGTGAAGGTGGTGTATCAGGAAAAGGAATCAGTCAAACGTGAAAAGAAGTAGGAGGAAGCCCGTATTTATAATGCCACCAATGATTTAGATCAACCTGATGGTTTAACACATCCTTCCAAGATGCTGATATGTGTCGGTCTTTGATCACCATAGTAATCCATAGCAATTATAAAAAACATGTGCTCTGCCATGTATTAGCTCTAGTAATGAAGAGATCCTCGAAATCGAATGTCTTAAATGATCTCTGCATGCTGCCTCAATTCCCATGCTTTTATAATTATGGTACTTCATGTGAATAGTTTAGAGCCCATAACCTTCTACATAGTAGCAGCGATGCATCTAACCAGCATCAACTGAAGGACAATCCTCTTCGAATATTTTCGACTATCAAAATGACTCTCCAACGAACTACTCCTATCATCCGAAGTCAGCAAGTTACTTTAGATTTGGTAGCAGGGGGCAAGTGTTGAGATGTGAGTTTGCTAGCTTTGGACTTGGTAGTGGGGGGCAAATGTCAAGATGTGAGTCATTTTTTATCAATCATAGCACTTTAGCCTGGGACGATATAGCTCAGATCATGATGTAGCTCCAGTCTATGGAGAAATAGCAAGTCTACGATCCAGGACAATAACTGATCTTCTCATTGGATGGAAGATAATCTGATGAATGCCAGCCCCAGTTCATCGTCAACTAACCTAGACGTCAGATATACACCGTCCTGAGGCCTATGACCTCACAAATGCATACTCAATCGATCGTAGATTCCCATCAAAGTGTCACATTGGTATTCTACTGATCTCAAGCCATTGCCCACTCAATGATAAGGTTGATCTGATGGAACTTCCTATAATATCGCATAAGCTTCTACGATATCTGGAACGTGGACATAGTCCATGAATAACACCCATGACTAATAACCATGCTTTGCAGGTTAGTAGGCAGATTTTCTATCACAATGGCCTACCAGGTTAAGGCTTAACAACCTACCAGATTAAGGCCTAATGGCCACCAGATTCGGGTGTAGTAGCCTATGGCTCTACTTTTGTTTAAGGAGGTAATGAGTAGATCTTAAGATAAGCAAGTAAAGAAAAACAACGTCTACACTCTCTCACTCTCTCATCTCTTTTTTTTTTTTTTTCCTATTCTCAAGCTCCAGTTAACTTAAATATTAGAGGATCCCCCATCGGAGCATTTCTAGTGAGTGTAAATTTTTATTATAAGTTTTTGGAAGAGGAAGCACCCTCAATCTAGATCCAAGCTCTATGTTGGCGAACAACTAATGTCAGTTCGGAGACTTGCGGCAACAAAAGTAATAACAACTTAAAATGATATTTTAGATGATTTTTTTGGGCTTTGGCGTTGATGTATGCCTTACCTGCCACTCAAACAGCAACTGCTGTGCCAAGCTGAGGGAGCCAGGGTCTAGTAAAAAGAAGAAAAGAGAGAGCACCTTTGCCTTGGGAGAACATGGATGGTGGAGCCTGTGCTAACTAGTGGGTCCAACATTAAAGATGTGACTGGTACACTTGGTATTCCAATTGGTTCTAATGCTGGAGGTTCCGAGAAAAGATGGAAAATAAACAAGGAGTTATTAGAACCGTCTGGAAGACAGCAAGGAGTGGGGGATGATCAGTTTTGGTCAGGAAATAATTGATGTTTTTGTTCCTATCCATGTTGATAAGAAACAGAAGCTTGTGAAGGCCCTAGTTGATGCTTCTCTTTGATGTTTTTTTGTTCACCAGACGATGCAAGAACTTGGTTGGGTACAGCCTCCTCCGATTGAAGCAGTGCTTGGGTACTGTTGTCTTTCGCCAATAACTTCATCTGACCATCTCTGACACCATAAAAAGCATACTATAGAACAAGCTAAAAGCCCGTTTTCTAAGTTCAGCTCTTAGAAAAGCCTTGTGAAATTACTGAACTAGAACCAACATTTATCGGAGTGGTGCGTGCTTCCGTAGCATAGTGGTAGTGCGTTCGCTTCGTAAGCGAAAGGTGGCGAGTTCGATCCTCGCTGGGAGCTCTTTCTGTCAAATATTATTGTTAAAATGAGAAAAAAGTTTTAATTATATTTATTTGTGGGTGGTTTAGTCCTTCATGAATTTTAATTTGCTATTCTAGTTGTAACTGGGTGAGGATTAGTCCAGCATATGACAACCTCATGTCTCTGTCTGCAAAGAATTGGTCAAAAAGAAGTGCCAGTGTCAATTAAAAAGTTGGTTTCTTATGAATTCTCCAGCCTTCTGGTGGAGAGAAAACCGTCCATGTAATCTTGATTCGAACCAGCCATTCAATTGATGTAAATAACCATCCCTTCTGTTATTCATGCTTGATAAAAAAAAAAAAAGTGAAATTTATATAGATGGTCCATAATACAGTCGAGGCACGGAATTATTCACGGAATACTGTGTTACAATTGTGTTTGGAATATGAAAGAAGTTTCAAAGCTGTGGAAGTGGAAGAGCTGATCATGGCTAGGTTTTGAGGTACATAAAATATTAAATTTCAAATAGATCCTATTTGAAGTCTGATTAAGGATCCATTTGGAAAGGATACAATTGATATAGAATTTAAAAATTTTATGGATAAAAATTTTATTTTCTTTTCTGATTATTGTTTAGGAGATTGAACTATGGGATAAAAATAACAAGAAGCGGCTAATTCCATAGGAAAAAAAAAAAAGAAGAATTTCGAAAATCATTATTTTTTTCTTATGATTATCCAGCTCTACCTTCCTACGCTTATCATGTCCGACTCCTCTTCACTTGCACAATCTCCTCCCACTTCCCCCGCCCTCCACCTCTTCCACCTCCTCCCCCTCTCCAACCATCCCTCTCCTTCCTCGCCTTACTCTCCCTCTCCCCCTCCCCCGCTGACGGCCTCTCCCCCTCCCTCCGCCCCGCCACCTTCGTTGGCCACTGCGAGGGCCCCTGCCCTCAACCTCCTTCTCACCGTCCTCTGTTGCTCACACCGCTACAACTCACACAATGTCTCATATGCTCGAGAAAAAAGCCCAATTGGAACCTATGAAACCCTCCGATCTCCCTCAAGTTCTCTCCTTCCCCACGGATCTTTGGAAAAGAGAATGAAATGACAAGAAAAAGAAGCAAGCAGGAAAAAAATGATCAATCTTTGTGAGAAAAGGTATTACCTTTTAAATTTCTTCGATTTTTCTTTGTTTTCATTGATTTTTCCTATAATTTCTCCGGATTTTTCTTCTATTTTTTTAGGTCGTCAGAAGTCTCAGGAGCCTCAATCGATGGGTGGCTTGGAGCGGCGGAATAGGGAAGCGTAGATGATGGCTTGGGTTTTATGTTGGGTATTTATATATAATATTTAAATAGTATCAATACATTATCAATCAATTTAAAGATAGATGTGAATTGTGATTTATTGAGAGTTGTGGTTTGTTGGTAAAGATAAGATTTGGAGTTCAATTCCATGTATCTTCTTATTATATATATTTTTTATAAAAATTTATAAAATATATATAAAGATTTGGAGTTTAAATCCATATATCTTTTTATTATATATATATATTTATAAAAATTTATAAAATATCTATAATTAGATTCGAATAATAGATATCCAAAGGGTAAATTTGAAATCCATCCCAAATCAAAATAAATTTTAATTTTCAATTTAAAAAATACACAAAGATATGTTAGTTTTTCTTGATATGAATTATTTATTTATTTATAATTATAATAATTTATATGATATTTTGATAATGACAAGTTTGTTATTTTAGTCCAAGAAGGGATAGAGTGAGAAGGGGAAGAGAAAGAAAGAAGGTAATAAAATCTTAATTTATCATCCAAACATAGAGTATGATTAGTTATATAGGATTTTTATTCCAATAAAATTTTATGTATAATCCTATAAAATCAAAACCTACATCCTATCATGAATTTTATCCTAAAATTATAAATCTTAGATACCCAAATAGCCCTAAAAGTCAATATAGTTTAGTTCATGACCTAGCCCATGATCACTCTAAAGTGGAGACATAGAGACTAATGAGAGAAGCCCTAACATAAGCCTGTTGGAACGAGACCAAATATTTTTTCTTAAACGTAAAATGAGAAGCCTTCGGAACCTCTTGAATTAAATCATTGTAGCAGCATATAGCTATGGTTCACAAAACAATATTGTTTGTTTCTTATATAACTTTCATGTTAATTGCTTGTTTCTAATGTAACAAACCTCTTGAACCAAGTCTAGTGCATGTTTTTCAATTTATTTGTTAGTTATTCTAGTAAGGTTTCTTGACTTAGCTTGAATCAAGTCCAATTGAGTTGGATGTGGTCAAGCAGTTAGGTATTTGGTTAGGACAATTGAGGTCAGACGAGGTCCAATTGTATCGGATTCTCATTTATTGAAATAGATAGGTCTAGCCAAGCCGAGTTCATATGGATGTGGTCCACTTGCATGGCTGCTTTGATCTTTTTGCTTTTGGCCATGTTCTAAAGTTGCAATAATAAACAGGAGTATTACTCGGAAGTAGTTTACACTTCCATCATGATGATTAATCAAAGATCCATCTTGATAGTCCACTTATAGCTAAACAAGTGCACAAAGCATTCAACAGTATTGGGCTTCACCTCACATGGAGTGTGTGTTCTTTTGAGACTGGTTGGATGAGAAATTATCAGGTGGACCAGATCCAGTTATATATAATTGAATTGAACGGCTGGGAAATTATTATTATGGGTATTATATGATTTCATATCTTCTCACTAATAACCTTATATAGTGATAAACTACAAAACATGGATATCTAGTATAAGGATGCAAACTTCTAAAGCTCTTCTTAAACTAAAATGGCTTATCAAAACTAACATCTCTTGCATTGACGACCCATCTAATATGACTCTAATAGAAAACTAACTTCCAAATAAATGATAATAATCCATGTCAAATGCCCCTCTTAAACAATCACCCAACTTGGTCACTGTCACCGATATGGTAATATAGAACCAGTCAACGATGTCATCAACTAATATAAAGACGGCGTACCTCCAAGAGGGCCTGAAAAATAACACAGTAAATACCAGTAAAATTCCCACTCCAAATCCTGGCAGAATGCCAGAGTAATACCACAAGAACTCAGATCCATCTTCTTCACCGGTAATACTAGAATTTATGCTTGGAGGAGATTCACCATCACCTGGATAGTTATCAGTTAATGGAGGACCACATAGATCCTAATTTCCTATATAAATAGATGGATCACTAAGGGTGTGGAGTTGGAAGCCTGAAGGAATTCTTTTCTTTCAGATTGTTATATGATAAGTTCAAGTGACTTAAAAAAGTCAGAGGAAAGGTTTGAAGGAATTTCACCAGAAAGATTGTTTCTTAAAAGATCTAATGACTTCAACCAGCTTAAGTTACCAATCTTCTTCGACTCTCTCTTATAGGCTCGTTTCCACAGAGGTTGAGACCAAGCAAATTGGAGAGATTTGTTAGTTCTGGCATCTCCCCATATAATTTATTACTTGAAAGGTCCACAGTTGTGACCAACGCCCAAGTTATCAAATAAAAAAAATCCCTTCTCCTGTCTTTTGGTCATAGCAGTAAGATTACTGAAGGATCTAAGGATGATTCCTCAAAGACTTTTGTTCAATGCCCAGCACTTGAAGAGAACTAAGATAGGATAGACTTAGAGGAATACTGTCAGTAAACTTATTTGAATGCAGGTGAAGGATCATCAAATTTGGTAGGCTCTTTCTAGTCCAAGATGGTATATTTGCAGATATTTGGTTCTCACAGAGATCAAGTGCAAGTATGAATATTTTTGTATCTGGTGCAGGGTTGAAGGTGTCTTGAGCAGGAATTACCTATGTGGATAAGTGTTGAGGGCTGACTTCCTTGTCATCAAAGGCAATTCTACAACCATTATTAGATGAATCAAGGATCAGATGGCAATATCTGGCATTCTCCCACTATTACGTGATATTTGGAGGATCTCGACATATCTATTGAGAGGCAAACATGGCTGCAGACTGGATTACCTCTTAAATAGCAAAGCATTCAAGATGAGTGCTTTGGATTGATCTGGCATATCTGTTTCGATGGTTTTGCATGATATTTTATTTTCTGACTTTGTTGGATATATTTATATCGGATAGAGTATGATCTATCCATCTTACTAAAAAATTAATAGGGGCGTTCGCTTGAAAGACTATTGTTGTTCAAGTGCCGTGATTCTAGTAAAAGCAAAGAACCCATTGTCTCAAGAATAATTCCAGATATATTATTATTTCCCAAATCCACTACCACAAGAATGTGTATCGCTCTGTAAACAAATGAGATAATTATAAATTATCTTATTTCTCAGCCTTTCATCATGACTATATATAGACCAAATACCTAGCTAAAGATAGAAGAGTTGTTTAGTTCACAATAATCTAACAGTTGCTATATATGAGCAACAGAAAAATGTAATGAACTATTGTTCAAAAAAAGCCTACAGTTTCTTTCCTTCCAAATTGCCCACACAATGGCAACAATGAGCATGAAAGCAGCTGATTTGATATCCTTTGGAAATTTAAAATTCGGCCACTTAGAGCAAAGGGCCCACAGCTTAATTTAGGGGAGAGCAGATATCAAGAGAAGCACAGAGAGAGAGTCCTAAATAGGGAGTGAAAAAGGGTGGGAAAAAAAAAGTGATCAATGGACTCAAAGGAACCATCACAGGGAGAACAACCTCCCATATATTTGTTGAGCTTTTTGCTCAATTGATCTCTAGTATTGAGCTTATAGCTTAGACATAACCATAGAAAACCTTTAATCTTTGGAGGCATATAAGCTTTCCAAATCAACTAACCGGGTCCCTATTTGATGCCTTTAAGTATCAAAAAATTATAAAGAAATGTAGTCGAGAAAGAGGCATTCTTGGCCAGTTTCCAAAGAAGTTATCAGGTCTAGAAGAGAGCCGAATAAATTGAAGCAAACCAAGCAACTAATTTTTCTTCGATAGAGCCTCTTGAGATAAATTAATTGGGCAAAAGAGATTCCAAGAGCTTGAGTAAGGTTTGAAGCCCCAAATTTCTTCCTAGAGGCTTTGTATGATAGAGAAAACAAATAACAAAGAGCAGAATTTGTGATCTAGCAGTTTTTCCAGAATAGAGCAGTAAGGGCCATTCCCAACGATATACCAACATCCATTCCCTAGAGGGGCAAAAGAGTTAGAAATCTTATTCCAAAGAGCAGAGCATCTCTTCTTAGGTTTCCAGCGAGCAAAGAGTTTCAACTTTTTGAAGTACACCTAGGAGATATGCCTACTCCAAAGGCTAGGATCATTTTTCAGAAGTCTCCAATCCCATTCAGCTAAAAGAGTCAGATTGAAGGAACCAAAGTCTTTTATCTCCAATCCACCTTCTTTATTAAAAAGATGTAGTCTTTACAAGAAATGCCCTTGGTTGAGTCACAGCCAAACCATAGGAAAGCCCAACATGGCTTGTCAAGTCTTTAATGGAAAATGGGATATAAAGGGATATAAAGTAAACTAATAAAGCTGATAAAATAGCATTAATAAGAGTTAAATCTTCCATCAAAATAGAGGAACCTCACCTTCCAATTAGCCAGTTTAGATTCGAACTTTTGAATTAGTAGTAACCAGTCATCTTTAGAGAGTTTACCAGCCTGTAAGGAAAGACTCAAATAAGGCATAGGAAGAGAAGTTGCCTGATAGTTTAACGAACTAGCATACTTATAATCGGAATCAGAGTCCTTAGCTACCGAAGCCACAGAATTTTTGGAATAATTAATGGCAAGACCCTAGATCATTTCAAAGCAATAGGATTTTTGAACCATCGAAGTACCAAGGATTATCAAGGCTCAAGTCTCATCGAGCCTGATTGAGTCGTACCCAATTTTAGCTCTGCTTGAAATTATTTTTGAACTTATTTAATTAAATTCAGACTTAATTGATCCATTTAACTTTAAATCATTCTTAATTCAAAAAATATTGTAGTAAAGATTGGATGTGAAATGCTGATATTCACATCACACATGCAACATAATTTTTCAGTATTTAGCTGCTTTTGCCACACACAAAAGTAAAATTTTCATGGACTAGATCTTTCTATTAGAAACATTTTTCTTTTTCTAACTCTAAATTTTTTGAGCAATTATATAGTCCACTATTTATCACTTACTGCATAATCAAAAAATGAGATAAATTTTGAATGGGATATACTATCTTTAAATTACTAACACGCCAAAAAGTATGTGATTTAAAGAAAGTCCATATATCCAGTGGTCAAATAAAATAGATAGCTTAAATCACGAAACAACACGTGCATAAACCAACAAAAATCCTCAAATCACATATTGTTTGATATACAAATAATTTAAAAATAGTTGATTATATCCAATGAGCCAACATCATCAATATTTCTTTAAAAATATATATCTAACTTAAAAATAGTGTATCATTGATATAGATCCTCTACAAATGCAGATTTGATCTAAGTAAAAATCTACTTAAATATAGCTGGGGTTGAAACTGGACCAATATATCCATATCCATATTTATTTTATTTGGTCAATACAGATATAGATATGGATGTTAGTTGGATATAAAAATTTATATCTATATTTATTTTAAATAGATATGGATATAAGTCAGATAATAGAAGTATGGATATAAAGATGAATATGAGTTAGATAACTAAACTTTATGATCACAAAATTAAAAAATATTACTAAGTAGATCGTAAATCAAATAAATAGCATGTCAATATGGTCATATATTTCAGGTGTGCTATATAAAATTAAATAAGATTATAAATAGAATCGAATATTTGAGTACAGATCAGATAGTCATCTATTCATATTCATATCTATTTTTCTTTGATGAATATAGATATGAATATGGATATTAATTGGATGCTCAAACTTTTATACATATCCAAATAGGTTTAGATACAAAAATAGATCTTGATGGATATTATCTAGATAGATATTAACTTTTCAAAATTTGAAAAGTATCCTCCCATTCCCACATCATTTATTCCTAATGAAGACTAGAGAGAGAAATGATGCAATGGTTTCAATAAAATCCCAAAATCTATTCAATCTTCCTCCCATCCAAAAGATCACCCTAGGCTCTTCCATCCATGATCGCCTCCTCAATGGCAGCTCCATTGGCTTTGCCATCAAGCTCACCGATATGAACTACTTAAGTAAGATCCAGCTTTATCTCCAATTCTTCCTCACACCCTTTGGCCCCTCGTCCTTAGCTACCTTTAGATCTCTACCAACTCTCTCTACATCAACTCTGAGTTTCCTCTCTGCTACCTCCTCTTATCCACCACAACCCTTCAACCACATCTTCATTTGCTTCATCTACTCCCTCGATTACCTACTCTCCCACTTTAAGGCTGCTGATGTGCTCCTTGTCCGGTCCCTTTAGACCTCCTTGTTTGTCTCCTCATCATCGACTTAATCATTGTCCTCTTTCACTTTGAATTTGACAACACCCTAGCCAACCTTAATTTTTGATCCTTAGTCTTCTTTAAGATAACAAAGTGACACTGAGTCAATCCATGTGTCCTCAAAAAAATGAATATGCTACCCATTTCTAATATTGAAGGTGATAATTCCAAAGTGCCTCGTTTGCAAACAAATATCCATCTAGATAAGAAAAAAATCTATGAGGCTTTTTCTTATTCTCATTCAATTTTTTTTTAATAATAAGTATAGCTAATCTATCACCATCAAGAATTATTTGATTTACTCAAATACTTCTAAGCCCATTTAGTAAGATTATTAATATTTTTAATATCCAAACTATCCTACTACTTTGACGAACACATGGCATCCTGGTTCACCAAACAATGAAACCCACACTATCCATGTTCTTTAACACTTTTGATGAAGATAATATTTGTTAATATTGAAAGCATGGTCTTAAGGACAGCAAGATCACGAATATGAGAGGTAGTTCATATACAAGAAATAGCTACTTTTGTAGCCCTAAGAACACAAGAAAAAAGAACATCGGTGGCTAAAATGAAAAGAGAGGGGGATAGACATTTGGATGCAATAGAGAATTCTATGATATCAAAGGATTGTAGTTTGCTGATGATACTCTTTCTTTTGTACTAGAAGGAATGATAGTGTAGTGGCAACGAAGGCTATCCTTTTGGCTTTTGAGGGTGCCTCTAGATTGAGAATTAACTTTCATAAGAGTTTCATTGTTGGCATGAATATGGATGAAAGTGAGGCCATGATATATATTTGCTTCTTTGTTGAACTGTAGTATTAGTTCTCTCCCATTTACCTGTCTTGGACTACTATTGAGTGACAAGAAGATCCTCAAGCAATGTTGGATACCATTACTAGAGAAAGTCAACTCAAAGCTAGCCTCATGGAAAAGGAAGTTTCTCTCATGGGGAGATAGGCTCACATTAATTAATTCTATTATATCTACTTTACCTATATTATATATTAGTCTTTAAACTACCAAAATAGGTTTTCAATAGAATTGACATCATGAGATATGCATTTCTTGGGAAAGGGCAAGAGAAGATTAGTGTATTCCACTATTTGATAAATTGAGATAGTATTTGTAGATCAAAGGAATGAGGGGATTGGGCATCAAAAATATCAAGCAAATGAATCTTGCTCTCTTGGCCGAGTGGCCATGGAAATTCACTATGGGATCTTACCCTCCATGGTGGAGGTAAATCAAAAGTGCATACCGTATTAGAAAAAGATTTGGGATGAGAGTCAAAAAGAGTTATAAGAAGTTCTCTTATATTTAGAAAGATATTTGTAAATAGCTTACTATCTTTTGGAATTACATGTCCTTCAAATTAAGTGATCATTCTAGCATCAGCTTTTAGGAAGATTCATGGATCAGCCCCACACTGCTTGCTTCAATCTTTGAAGATTTACACTCAAGTGCTCTAAACAAAATTATTTTGTTGCTTCCCAATAGTCTTCAAGAACTTTATCTAGGCAAATCAAGCTTTAAGGACTCTTATCAAGACAATAAGTAGCTCAGTTGAAAATTTTTCAAAGATCTCTTTTTAGAGTAAAATCCTCAGGGATTGGGGATACTCCATCATGGAAGCTCACCAAAAATGGCACTTGCATAGTAGATTCATTCTACAATTTCATAAACAATGGTGGCCTTTTTTGTCTTTATTAAAGTGATTCAGAAGGCACCCATTTCTGAAAAAGTAAAGATCTTTCCTAGGTTTTCATTATGGAACAAGTTGCATACAAGTGAGATACTTGTAAGAAAAGGATGGCAATTAAGCACGTGTTGTGTACTATGTGAATTGAGCTTGGAGTCAGCATCTCATCTCTGCACTAGATGCCCCTTCACTCATAGCATTTGGAATGCAATCAAAATCTAATTGAATTTGAGAGGTTGGCCATCAAATTTACATAACTTATAGACTAATTGGAGCTTTAAAAGATTTTAACCAGCATCTAGGAGGGCAGGGGATCAATTGATTGCAGCAATTTGTTGGGAGGTCTGGAAAGAGAGGAATGAAAGAATTTTCTTTAGGAAAATAAGTTCTATCTACTCTATTCTTCAAAAGACCTTGCATTCCTTTCATTTTTGGAAGCACTTGCACCCAACAAAGATGCTAGATAGCCATGCTCAGCTCTAGAAAAGCCTAAAGAGGTTGGTCCACCACTCTTTTCTTCATCAAGCAGAAATTCGAGGACTTAACAAGCTATCAATTCTTCTTCTTTTGTGTCTTTTGTATTTGTGCCGATACCTTAGATCACTATTGTTTCATTCACCAAAAGCAGCAGGGTTAACACCTATCTTTTCCATTTATAAATAGCTCATGTAAAACTCTTTTGTACAATAAAACTAGATAGTTGTTGCCTCCCTATTTCTTAAAAAAAGAGAACACATGAAAAAGAAGAAGAATAAAAAGAAAATGAGAGGTTATAGGGCTCGATGACAAAAATATCCTAATTTCTATGGTACTAGAAATTGAGTCTAAAATGACAAAAAGAATAGTGCTTGGTGGCTTTCAATTTCTTGTTTCATTGTCACCAGCTTAAATTAGCATCTCCCATTGTCTTGTGAGGATGTAAGAGAGATTGCCATCTCTTGCATATATGAGAAAGCTCCTTGATTGAGTACACCAAGTAGGAATCCTCTTTTATTCACATCTCAAACACATGACACAAAAATCTCTCCATTTTATCTTTCTCTAGAGCTATCTACACATTTACACCACCCCTTTTTCTCATGTCATTACCACAATAGAGCAACAAAATAAACTCACACATCCCACCAACCATAGGCCCACCATACAGAGGCTTCCCATACCCAAAGTCCAACTCATAGAAAAAAAGTTTTCACCAAGTAGAAAAAAAAGTATCCATTTAGAGTTGAAGGTATCCCTTTGTAAATCTCCAGTCAATCTATTACAGACCTGACATACTCATCTGTGACCCTCTCAATGGCCTCCTTGAACATCTCACTATAGAAAGAGAAAGGCTTCTCATGCAAGTCTGCCACCTTAGCACTAGCCAAGACCATGATCACAGCATTGCTACTGAACCATATGGCCCTATGTCCACTGTAAATAGAACAGAGGACACCCCTCTAAGGTTATTAAAGGCAACCTTCATTCTTGTCCTTTATATGTGAGCCACAATGGCCTCAAAACTAGAGCACTTGGTTATAGCCTTCTTCTTAAGATATTTGATCATGTCAGAGATGAAATAAAACATTCTAAATCATGGTCTAATAAGAACTTTGGAAGAAAAGTGGATGGGAAGGGTTGGATTGGTGGAGGATGAGAGGGAGGTGGTTTTTGCTAGCTTGGTGTACTATGATGGAACTTAATCTAAGGTGGGTTCTCTTGCTTTGCATGATCTATCAATGTTAAACCCATGGGTCTTCATGCCTTCTCTGCTATAGATAGTATAAAGATCCATACGAGTATATATTTAGTTCCGCATCGATTATTCACTGAGAAAATCTTAGATACTTATACAGAATCAAGAAACTTAAATAATTCCCGCTAGCCCTTTTTGATAGGATCTTAAGTTGCTACAAATAATATCAAAGCTGACCCGACCCATAGCATATGTGGATTTGGGGATACTGCAGTATGGATTTATTGAGACTGACTATAGATCGATCGTGATATGAATGGATACATAGATTTGGACCATTAGTCAGACAATGATACCAAGACTTAGACAAAGAGAGGATGTAAGGATCCATATGAGTATGTATTTAGTTCTGTATCACTAAGAAACCTAAATAATATCTTTCAGCTAGTCTTTCTGGATGAGGTCCCAGAACGTTATAGATAGATACAAGATTTTCGAGCATCTATGCTACTGATCTTCCATGAAGTATGATTGAGTTCAATAATTATTCAAGGATGCTATCTACAAAATGTTAGAAGTGGTGTGATTGAGTTCTCACTATAGCTGAATGAGGCTGGCACTCAAAAGATTCTTCATTTAATATTCCATGTGTGATAGTTAATTCTTAAGAGTCTAGATGAGTTTTAATATGTCCAACTTCAGTTTTCCACTATAAATTGCTGTCCAACTTTTAAGTAAAAAATTGCCTTCTTCAATATATTCCAAGGTGAGGTTGCTTCTGACTAAAAGTTCTATTGTTTCTCTCATTCCACATCAACCACATTAAGATCATGAGAAAGCAAAATCCCATTCATTTGGTTATGGCATGTTTCCTTATTCTCCAGGAGCTCCACATCTAAGTTAATATAATTGGGAGAGTCCTCACTGGTAAACAACTCTAGGTTTGATACCATATTATCCTTGTATAAGCACAGGTGATGAATATATAATCTATAGTTTCATCTGCTTCTCCAAACATAAAGCATGCTATTGAGTGACACTAATTTTTTTCTTCATGTTTGCTTTTGTTAAGATTTTGTTATGGAAGGCTAACCAGTTGAGCACTTTAGTTTTATTTGAAAGTGATAAATGCCAATTAACTTTGAAAGACTATGAAACAATTCCTCCATGGCTGAAATATCTATAGCAGTTGCTAACTGAGAAACCTTTGGATGTATTGTAGTTCCATATTATACGATTATGATTATCTTTTAGGGATATATTTTGTAAGATCCTTGATAACTGGTTTGATTCCTCAACTCCCCTTTGGTTCAAAATAGGATTGTTGTCGCTTTGGTGTTGTACAATGGGAAGGAGATCTGCCACTATTGCCTCCTTTTTTATCAAAGTTGAGTACAGCATTGGGAATATATTTTTCAATGGATTGTTCATTATCCATGAATCATTCCAAAAGCTTATATATTTTCTATTTTCCAACTTGAGCTTGATGCTCTGAAAAGATCATTCCTTTGATGCTTGAACGCTTCTTTAGATGGCTGAAAAATATCCGTAGTCCGATGTACAGATAAGACTTGGGGTGGACTAGTAGATATCTTGAATAAGGCTCCCCCATGGTCTGAATTGTTCATTGAAGTACCTCCACTAGCACTTCATTAGCGTACCATTATTGAATAAATGTAGATTCATTACATCGAGTCCTCCACATGATTTAGGCCTGCTAATTATAGACAATGACCTCCTTTACAATTTTTTTATCCCCTCACTATATGAAGTCTCTTCTTTTCCTCTCTATTCTTTGAATTACCTCAATTGATAGTAATAGAGTAGACATCCAATATGAGGGGATGGCATCGAGCATAGTATTAAGCAATGTAATTCTCTCTAACATTGATAGTAACTTATCTTTCCATCCCACAATTCTTTTGTTAATCTTTTCCTCTAAGCACCGCCAATCGGACTTTTTCAATTTTTCAGCTTCTTCCCTCTTCCTTTCGGAGTTTACTCCAATGGGGAGGGGGGCCACACCACCAAATGCCAGCTATAAAATGAGTGAGGAAGTGCATGCTAAAATTCATATTCCTTCAAGCGGATAATTTGGTACTAACATTTTGTTATTAAGGAGTGGTTCATGGCACGTAGAGACAATTATAGTCATTATTTTATATGACTAAGCCTTCATGTTGTTAGTTTCTTTTTATTGGTTGTGCCAATAAGACTAGTGGGAGTATGAAATTCCTTATTACCAACTTTCCTCCTAGTCCTAGGCCTTATGACCTATATTGTCTCTATTTTATTGGCCCCTAATTTTTGCTACTTTAACTTTTAATTAAAAAAAAAGAAAAACTTGTTTGAGTTCTTCTAACATGAAGATAGCAGTTCATGAGCTGGTAGATTACAAAAGAAAAAGATGAGGGTAGCTAAGCAAGGTTTGATCAAGAAGCCCCCAAAAAAGCAATCAGACAGGTAATTGCTATAAAAAAAGCATTTGGCCTTCACCTTCTTTGTCAACTTTGTTATCATCATCTGATTTTTCTTCGGTCTCAAGTTGCTTGTTTTCTTCATCTGATCATAATATAATAGCATGCCAAAGTTGATGAAAGCAAGTGTACGTCTCTTCTAAGATTATTTGAAATGGAGTATATTACAATGGCCACACATCTCAAGGATTATAGTGGGTCACCTGTAACCAAACCTAATATAGCTTTGCAAAAAATTCAATCTATAGTCAGTTCTTGAGTTAGCACATGGTGACCAATCTAGCTTGCACCTTCTAAGTTGGGATGCAAATAGGATAGTACAAGTTGCCATAGGGTATGATTTATTTCTTATAATTCTAGCTTAAGTAGAAAAAATTAGTTGTTGGGTGCAGCACATGTTTGAGCACAGTGAATCTATTCTTTGAATTTTTGAAGAATTGAGATAATTGTTGATTCTTACATTGACCAAATGCTGTCAGATTTATCGAGATGGTTAAATAAAGTGCAGATTTCATGAATCATACATGGATCAACCGACTTAATTGTTTAGTTTATAATTATTCTTTCATTTCCCAATAGAGGTTGTGCTTTTAAATGTGGACTATTGCTTTTAATCACATTTTTATTTAATTTACCTCGTTAGCATATTGATAATGGTGTCCTTTCTTATTAATTTTTTAAGTTAAAAAAAAGTTATAGTGACATCTTTTAAGGTTTGATCATTTTATACTTAGATCCCAAAAGAAAAAAATTTCAAACAAACTCCAAAATTTTATAAATATTAAAAAAAGCTCCAACCGTCTATCTCCGTTCGACTATGTTATGATGTAAGAGTCACTTGAGATGTTAAATCTTATGAAATACTATAAGTGCCCTTCCTAGAGTTTCTCTATTTTGATATAAAGTGGAGCAGAGAGAAAGAAGAGTATATGTGACATACATATGACCATCATCTTCTCTTTTTCTAGCTATGCTCTCTATTCGCCATCCATTATAGAGAAGTAGGAAAGAAAATGGGGGGAAGGAACATAGATCGGGTAGAAAAAAGGGACTATACAGAAGGTAGAAAGAAGAACATAGATCGATGGGAGGGATTGAGGAGAACTTGGATCATAATGGTTTTGACCACTAACAGTCATGCCTCCACCCAATGCTCTAGTCAAAACATCATGATGTATTGTGATTGTGGGTTGAGGCATCCATGAAGACCTCATAGACCATGGCTAATCCTAGCCGAATGCTCTTTGACTGCTCCATTTTTAAGGTAACGAGCCTCCTCATTCCTATTTGATTTTCCATCACCTATAGCTTGTCTATTTCTTCAACTTTTTAATAAGGAAAGAAGAATAGGATGTAGATTTTTTCAATAGTATGATCCCCCACCATCACCACGTACAAGAGACCTTATGAACAAGTTAATCCAAAATAAAAACCTACAGGCTGAGCTTCATGTCTATAGAGGGAGAAAAAAGTAGAAAAAATTATAGAGATACCCCTCAAAGTTTAGCCTTTTACACTTAGATCCCAAAAGAAAAAAAATTCAAACGGCCACCAAAACTTCATGAACATTGCAAACAGCCCCTGTCGTCAGTCGCTGTTAGAGTACATTATGATGTGAGGGTCATATAAGAGGTTAAATTTATGAAATATCGTAAATATGCTCTTCTTAGAATTCTATAATTTTGGCACAAAGTGGAGTAGAGAGAAAGATGAGTCATGTGACATACACGTGATCATTATTTTCCCTTTTTTCTTAGCCATGTTTTTTATTCCCCATCCATTATAGATGTAAGTGGGACAGGAGGAGGGAAGGGCTGTGATCGTTTGGAAAAAAAAGAGACCATATAAAAAATAAAAAGGAGAGCATAGATCAAAGGGAGAGAGGAGAAATTGGACCATAATGGCTTCGACTGGTAGCAGCCATGCCTGCTCACAATATTTTGATCAAAGCTCGATGGCACTTTATGACTATGGATTGAGGGCATCCCTGAGGATCTTATGGACCATGGCTAATCCGGATTGAAGTTTCTTTGGCTACTCTATTTATGAGGTAATAGGCCTTCTCATTGCTCTTTGATTCTCCATCGCCCATAACCCACCCATTTCTTCAATTTGTTGATACAAGAAAAATGAAAAGAATGTTTATTTTTTTAACGATAAGATCCCCTACCGTCACCACATACAAGAGACCTAATGAACAAACTAATCCAAAAAGTTAAAAATCTAGAAGCTAAGCTTCATGTCAACAGAAGGCAAAAGAAGTATTTGGCATGGTATCTATTTAGTTCATGGGTATTCGCTGGCGCACTATTGGCACTGAAGTGGAGTGCTGGAGAGGAGGATGTGAAGCACTTCAGCCATACATATAGCTATCAAGGGAGGATAAAACTATAATTTGTGAAACTTTTGAGGTCCTTGTGCTACATAGGATAATTTTTTAGGGCTTAATGTATGAATTGAAAACTTTTGGAGCCTTTGTATAACCAATTTTTACTAAGAAATGAATATGTCCTTTTTAATTTTTGGTGCCTTAAATGTCTTGATATGTTCTTAAATGTCGTAATATATTTCAATAGATAACAAAGAAGTAAGTAATTTGTCGATGCAATGGAGAAAATATTATACATCCATTAATATCATTTCTACCTACAGTCTATACAATCACTGGTATACATCCATTGAATTCATATAGTTATCATTTGTGCTTGTAGTCCATACAAACTCCAAGCACAACCATACACATTAAAGCACTAAACAAGAACAACTAACAATCTATACAATCACTTGTATGCATTCTTACACATTTATATGATTATTATTTCTATCTACAATCTATACAATCACCTATATGCATCCATTGAATCCATACGATTATCATTTATGCCCATAATCTATACAAACTTTCATGCACAACCATACACATTAAGGCACCGAAAAAAGTTGCCAACAGTCTATATAATTACTTGTATATATTCATACACATTCACATGATTATCATTTGTACCTACAGTCCGTACAATCACATGTATACATCCATTGAATCCATACAGCTATCATTTGTACTTATAGTCCATATAAACATCCAAGCATAACCATATACATTAAGGCAGTGAACAATAACTGCCAACAATCTATACAATCATCTATACACATTCATATATATTCACATAATTATTATTTTTTTTTACAGTACATACGATCACCTATACACATCCATATATAGGAGATCTGATCACCTGTACAATCCAAATGATTATCACTTTTACTATGCACAAACATGCAATCTGCTGTATAAATGTGTCAATCACATTTCAAATATATTTTAAATTGACAAGTAGTTCAAAACAATGTTGGTTAGCATGTTCATAGCAACATAAAAGAAAACTATGATTAGTACATAAACAAGCTATGTATCGATCATGTATTCCCCCACACAATGAATGTATATATGTATAAAAAAAAAGTATGATAAAAAAATGACGTCTAGGTCTCTAAAAGGGTCGTTGGGCTGGTGTTGCTGCTGAAGCTACTGCCACCACTATTGCTGCTGTTGCTGCTGGGGCTACTACTTTGGGGCGGCGGCTACTGTTGATGCTGATGCTTATGCTACTGCCACTGATATCTGAAAATATAAATGAAACATGTCTACTTTGTATGAAATTTAAAAGGCTTTTGCATGAAATTATTTTTTTTGATGTTGTTCATTATCTTTCTTGAACTTCCCTTTTTCTTTGAGGTACTAGAAAATGAAGTGCTCTTTTATTTAGATGCAGATACCCCCTTCTTAGGAGCTTCTTTCATAGGAGATTTGTTCTTTTTTGGATCTTTGTAGGTCCTAGCATTATATCCCCATTGCATGAAGTTGCTACACCTAAGATTGTCTTTAATTTTTCTTACCTTATGAGGGTCTTGCAGCCCATCCTCCTCCCTTCTTTTTGACTTCTTTAGCCTGTCAGGAGGTCTCCTATATATAAGTGCATCTAGTAGCTCATAAGAAGAGGGCTCCCATGGCTGCATACCAAGTATAGGATTAATAACTGGCTCATATGCTCTCATGAAGATATCTTTAGTGTATCAATAATTTACATATTGTGTAACTTCTTTCCTACTGAACATGATCATTGTTACTGGATGATAGCATGGTATACCAATCAACTCAAATTTTTTGCACCCACAAGTTTTTTTCTCAAGGTCAACAATATAGGTACAAGTATAATGGTCCACTTTAAGGCTACTGTCTCCACCCCATGTGATATGGCACTATATGGCCTGCAGTTTTGCTAACTCAATTTTTTTTGAATCTTCAAATATATAAGACCACTATACTTCAATATAGCCTACCTCTTGGCCTGGAATCTCTGCATCAAAAGTCTTCTAACAGTCTTTAGATAAGTGATAATTAGCTTGTCTCTAACTAGCTTCCATGATATAATTATTAAATAATTCACATATATTATTCAGCATCATATCACACTTCAGACTGAGACTGAATGCATGCATGCACTATAGAGATAACTCCTGTCTAAGTAACCAATCTGCTACTTTCTGATCCAAGTTAGCTAAGACCTTCATCCTAAGCTTGAATTCAAATTGTGTAGATACCCGAGCTGCTACATATACGGCATCTTTGAAGTTCTTCCCTTCAAACAACTTTCTAAAGTTGGCATGCAAATGCCTCTCAAAATTTGTGATTAGCATTTGGCATTATGCAGTTGAATGTCTCCATTAACCCCTATTAGGAGAAGACAAAGGTGAGTATATATTTATAAAATATTAGAAAGCCTAATAAGGGTAGACCAGTGTTAATACCTTCTATCTGTTCGAAATGAATGTCCAACTTCATTCTTCATCTATTTCTATGTCTGCTAAGAGGTTATTTAAAAATTACATCCAACTTTTTTTGTTCTCGATCTTAACAATAGTCTATGCAATAGAAAAAATATCATCATTCCCACATCTCTCAATAGCTGATAGTAGTTGTCCTCCCATAGCTTCTTTCAAGTGGCATCCATCCAAGCCAATAATGGGTCTACATCCGATCAAGAAAGCCCCTCTTACAAACATGAAGGTAAACATACAACCTTTGAAACATTGGCTGCTGCCCTTTCCTGGGCAATAAACTAATGAACATGATACTTCCAGGGTTAGTCCTCCCAATGACATCACAATACTCACAGTTTTTCATATTGATCTCCATGTGACTCGTAAATAACTAGGAGTGCCTTCTTTTTAGCCCTATATGCTTTAGCCCTAGAGATCTATACCTTGATATCCTCTTCATCCTAGAAACAAATCCTTTAACACTCCATTTGGTATCATCCCTAATATCTTTCATGTATGCTTTAGATAGCTATCTGGAGTTCACAAGGTGGTTATCAAAATATCTCTTATATTTATGTGTGGGTTAAAACTTTCTAATTTAATAGATGGATACCCTCTATAGGAGGAAGGCATGTATCCTTCAACTATAATTTCTCTTACACACTACAGTTACTCTAATTTTTTCATTGTGCTTGTACTTGTAGTCAAATCTTTGTTCTATAGTATATTGCCTCAAAGCCTTTCTAAACACATCGATCGAAGCAAAAAATATTTCTAACTTCAGATTTATAGGTTTTGAAAAATATGTGAGCTTATTAAACTCTAGAAAGCTAGAAGTGTCTCTTTCCCCATCTGATGAGCTACCAATGCTTTTGAGCTCATCACTATTGTTGGTGTAGAATTCTGCCGACGTCGGAGAAGCTGGAGTTGAGGAGATCGCGTCTGCCATCGGGACCTGCAAGAGAAGTCTAAACTGGAGTTGGGGGTGCTCCGGCAAGATTCTCTGACGCTCAAGTCAGTACTCTGCCTCAACAGAAATGGAGCACTCAAATGGAATTTTAGCAAAGTTTTGAGATAGAGTTTTTAGCTTAGGAAAGAATGTATCTGGGGGTCTCCTTTTTATAGATGGAGAGCGTAACTGATTGACAGCGACGTCTGTAACCGCCTGGTAGTGGGCCGTTCGGGGCCATACAGAGTTTGTTACAGAGAGTAGTGGCGTCAGGGGGCCGTTCAGGGCCACGTAGAGTTTGTTATGGAGAGTGGAGTGGTGTCTGTTATCGTGACTTGCCAGAGAATAGTGGGGCCGCGTGGAATCTGTTACAGAGAGTGGAGTGGGGTAGTGGCCATTGTCATGACTTGCCAGAGAGTATTGGCCTGACGGCTGAAGCTCGGCTGGGACGTCTGACGGAGCGGAATGGCTCTCTGTCTCTGTGATCTAAGAGAAGCTCGGATGTTTTTGAGGTTGCGATGAATCCACTATTGTCGGGTGCCTTGGGCGCTGATGCTGCAGGTGGAAGTCATCTGCTGTAGAAGCTCGGACGGAGACTTTCTGTTGGAGAAGTCTGGTAAGAGTTCGATTGCTAGAGGAGTCCGTCTGAAGTTTGCCTGATGTAGAAGCTCGTCTGAGGACTGTCCACCAGAGAGGTCCGGTTTCATGAGAAATCTAGCAGAGGGTCGACCGACAGTGAAGTTCAGATGGCATTATGGAGGTTCGTTCGCTGGAGGAGTCTTGAGGACACTGTTGAAGGTCGAACATTGGAGGAGTCCGGGATTCAATTCTGTTGTAGAAGTTCGGATGGAGTCTGGCTCTCGTAGGAGTCTGGAGGAAGTCCGCTTACTGTAGAAGCTCGATCGCAGATCAGTTATCGTGGAAGCTCGGATGGAGATTTCTTATTGTAGAAGCTCGAAGTAGAGACCCGACTGGTGGAGCCTGTCCCGTTGTAGAAGTTCGTTTGTGATCCATCTACTATAGAAATTCGGTTGGGATCCGGCTCTTGTAGGAGCTCGGATGAAATTCGAAAGGCGATCGACCGTCGTAGAAATTTGGATGGAGTCTGGTTACTGTAAAAATCTTACTGTCGGAGAAGCTCGGACATTGACGAAGTCCGAAAGAAGTTTGGAGTAAAGTCGTCCGTGGTCGGAAGAAGTCTGGAAGAGATTCGGAGAATAGTCGATCACTGTAGAAAATCGGCTGATAGTGAAGCTCGGAAAGTACTTGGAGCAGCCCAGTAGATGAATGGAGGAGCTCATTATCGAAGAAGTCCGAATGGTATTATGAAAGCTCGGACGATCGGGGGAGTTCGGAAAGACACCACACAAGGTCGGAAGCCAGAAGAGCCCTAGAAGGGTCGGCCTTTTACGAACTTCGGCTGGGGTTATTTTATACCCAACACTAGTCCTCCTACTTTCGAGTTCGGGTTTCGAATGAAGGAAGTACAGAGAAATTTTTACAGCCGAAGTTGCCTCCCTTGATTTTCGCACTCGATTGTTTCCAGATATTTTGACGTTTGGCGCGCTGATGCTGGAGCCTTTTCAAATCGAGGCGATCTGAAAAGATTTTTTCGAAATTTTTGCTAGAGCGTTGCCTAGGTACGGTGCAATAATGGTTCTGTCAGCTGTCAGCCACTTTCAGTCGCCTGCCATAGTGAGTGGGACACGTGGTGGTTGTAGATCGGCCAGAGGAGATCCGCAATCATTACTGCACCGGACCTCGTCGCTTATTTAAACCCGCCTCCCTCCTTCAGGGGTCTCATTTTGTTTGGAAGTTTCTTCGATCCCTCCTTCTTCCTGAGAGTTTCATTCTTCCCCAGCATCCTTCTCGGCCTTAGGCATTCTTCGAGTCGTCCCCATCTCTGCATCTCTGCATCCTTCAGACCAGCCTAGGTTAGTTTCAGAACTCCTTCTTTTTTCATGGCTCTATTTCTAAGCTGTGCCGATCTTCTTTCGTTGTAGATATGGATGCGGACGTGGCTTGGATGTTAGCCAAGAGTCTCAAGGCCCACAAGAGGAAAGGTGCTGCAACTTCTGAGTCGGCGAAGAAGGCGAGGGTAGAAGAGACAGACCCGACCGTACTTCACCTTGATCGCCCAGAGCCTGCGCTTGTGGTACATCTTCGACTGCAAGTACTTCTCGATCTCGTGGAAGGGAGAAGCAAAAGGGGGACTGGAAGAAGAAGTTAAGTACTTAAAGCAATCCTCGATGATGGCTGGAATCCAGAGTTCGAAGTCTGAAGAAGCCAAGCTTTCTTAGAGCTTTTTTACCTTTTATTCTATGTATTCCTTTCTTTTCTTGTTGCTCTTTTTTTTTGGCCTTCAAAGGCTTTGTAACACGCACTTTACTAATGAAATGAAAAGAAAATTTTCTATTACCTTGTCCATTCTTGCATTTAGTTGTCGTTTACCAAATTTCTTTTGTCTTCTGTCTTATTCGATGTCGACGTTGTTTGAAGATTCTTGGTCATCGCCGTATGATTCGCCCTTAGGGACTGAAGATTTTTGACAAGGGTTTTCTTTCTCATTGAGATGAGGTTCCTTGAACCTTGGATGTAGTTCATTTTTTTTTTTTATCTCTGGTGTAGCTCGTCGTTTTTTCTTTTTTTTTTTTATGTTAGGGCGAGGGTTTTTCTTCTGCTCCTAACGGGATTGTAGGGGTATAGAGAAGTTGCTGAGGGATTTTTTTCTTCATCCGATCTCAAACGATCAGATCTTCATTTGTGTCAGGATGAGGTTCTTCTCCTGTTTCTGACACAATCAATTTCAGCTCATGTTAGGATGAGGTCTTCCTCCTGCTCCTAACAGGGCTGCGGAGGCACATAAGGGCCATTGCAAGGGCCTCTCCTCCTATCCGGTCTCTAAATAATCAGGTCTTCAACTTTGCTCATGTTAGGACGAGGTTCTCCTCCTATTTCTAACATGGCTGTGGGGGCACATAAGAACCGTTGCAAGGGCCTCTCTGCCCATCTGGTCTCTAAATAACTGGGCCTTTGACTTTGCTCATGTTAGGACGAGGTTCTCCTCCTGTTCCTAACATGGCTATGAGGGCACATAAGGGCTGTTGCAAGGACCTCTCCTCCCATCCGGTCTCTAAATAATCGGACTTTCGACTTTGCTCATGTTAGGACGAGGTTCTCCTCCTATTCCTAACATGGCTGTGGTAGGGCCCTCGACCGATCCTTCCTACCTTCAGGTCGGCATCGGATGAATCTATCGAGCCGACCTCATCTGATGAGCTCCTCGATCTATCAGTTCATCTCTTGGAACCTTTGAACCTGGAGATCTTCTCGACTGCGAGTCTCGAGGGTCTCCTGGTGGAACGGAGGTAGGGATCCTCCGGAGGTGGAATCGTGATCGGATGGAGGGCTCTACGCCTTCTGCTTCCCCTTTCCGGAGAGGACAGGGCGACTGGCCCAAGTGGCCCACCCGATCGTCAGATTCTGGAACTCCGACAATGCTCTTTCCAGTCGCACTGATACCTGCGGCAGTTGTGGCTACTGCTGTATGGCCTGTACTACTTCAGTGAGACCCCTGACTTGCTGAACCAGCAAGTCAAACTACTTCATGTTGATTACCGTTGTCGGAGGAGGAGAAGCCTGGAAAACTGGAGACGAGACTGGAGCTTGTGGGTCTTGTTGAGATCTAGCCGCGGAGGTCATGGATCGCCTGGTGGATGCCTTTCGGAGAGGCATCAGGTGGAGATCTGACGAGAGAAGAAGGAGAAAATGTCGAAGAAGATGATCGAAGACAATCTCGCTGAGTACTTCTTTAGGAATAAGGATACTCTGAAGACATAGGGGCCCTTCCTCTAGTACTAATTCTGTTGGTGCAGAATTCTGCCGACGTCGGAGAAGCTGGAGTCGAAGAGATCGCGTCCGCCGTCGGGACCTGCAAGAGAAGTCTAAACCGGAGTTGGAGATGCTCCGACAAGACCCTTCGATGCTCAAGTCAGTACTCTACCTCAACAGAAATGGAGCACTCAAATGAGATTTTAGCAGAATTTTGAGATAGAGTTTTTAGCTTAGGAAAGAATGTATCTGGGGGTCTCCTTTTTATACACGGAGAGCGTAACTGATTGACAGCGATGTCTGTAACCGCCTGGTAGTGGGCCGTTCGGGGCCACACAGAGTTTGTTACGGAGAGTAGTGGCGTCAGGGGGCCGTTCAGGGCTACGTGGAGTTTGTTATGGAGAGTGGAGTGGTGTCTGTTGTCGTGACTTGCTAGAGAGTAGTGGGGCCGCATGGAATCTGTTACAGAGAGTGGAGTGGGGTAGTGGCCATTATCGTGACTTGTCAGAGAGTTCGGACCTGACGGCTGAAGCTCGACTGGGACGTCTGATGGAGTGGAATGGCTCTCTGTCTCTGTGATCTAAGAGAAGCTTGGATATTTTCGAGGTTGCTGATGAATCCACTGTTGTCAGGTGCCTTGGACGCTGATGCTGCAGGTGAAAGTCATCTGCTGTAGAAGCTCGGATGGAGACTTTCTGTTGGAGAAGTCTGGTAAGAGTCCGATTGCTAGAGGAGTCCGTCTAGAGTTTGCCTGATGTAGAAGCTCATCTGAGGACTGTCCATCGGAGAGGTCCAGTTTCATGAGGAATCCGACAGAGGGTCGACCGACAGTGGAGTTCGGATGGCGTTGTGGAGGTTCGTCCATTGGAGGAGTCTTGAGGACACTGTTGAAGGTCGAACATTGGAGGAGTCTGGGATTCAATTCTGTTGTAGAAGTTCGGACGGAGTCCGGCTCTCATAGGAGTCTGGATGAAGTCCACTTACTGTAGAAGCTCAGCCGCAGATCAGTTGTCGTGGAAGCTCGGATGAAGATTTCTTATTGTAGAAGCTCGGAGTAGAGACCCAGCTGGTGGAGCCTATCTCATTATAGAAGTTCGTTTGTGATCCATCCACTGTAGAAGTTCGGCTGGGATCCGGCTCTTGTAGGAGCTTGGATGAAATCTGAAAGGCGATCGACTATCGTAGAAACTTGGATGGAGTCTGGTTACTGTAAAAATCTTGCTGTCGGAGAAGCTCGGATATTGATGAAGTCCGAAAGAAGTTCGGAGTAAAGTCATCCTGGCCGGAAGAAATCTGGAAGAGATTCGGAGAATAGTCGATCACTGTAGAAAATTGGCTGATAGTGAAGCTCGGAAAGCACTTGGAGCAGTCCGGTAGATGAATGGAGGAGCTCATTATCGGAGAAGTCCGAATGGTATTATGGAAGCTCGGACAGTCGGGGGAGTTCGGAAAGACGCCACACAAGGTCGGAAGCCGGAAAAACCCTAGAAGGTTCGGCCTTTTACAAACTTCGACTGGGGTTATTTTATACCCAACAACTATCAACAAGCTCGAGCTCTTTCCCAACTATCTCCTTTTCTTCCATAACTCCTTCCTCTTGCCTTTCAACATTTGTATCAATAATTGAATCATCAACAAACTCCTCAAATAATTTATCATCCTCTTTGTCAAAATATAAGAAGTCACTCAAGGGTTGACTACGTTTACTATCAGAACTAATTATGTCATACCCATCTTCATCCATAGGCCTTGTATCAGACCTTCCACCTTGTTCTTGCTACTACCCCTGCTCCTACTTTTGGTCATGCCCCTATTGCTGCCCCTGCTCTTGATCCTACCTCTCCTTTTGCTGCCCTCCAACTGCCTCATCAATGTCTTAAGTGGATGGAAGTATAGAGGGTGGCTCAACTGTATCCAGATCAATCTCATCAATTATATGTTCTACATAAATTACTATATTTCTTTCCCCCTTATAAGCAGCAAACATTTGGAGCATATCTTGATCAGTGTACAGAGACTTTAGTCCATCTTTCAAAGACTATCGGGAGACTGCATAATATAGTTTTTCTACGTTCTGGTAGCCAAGCTCCTTCACCAGATTTTTCAATTCTATATAACTCATTAAGTTTGGATCATAATTGTCAAAATAGTTAATAGAGCCACCAATGTACTACATGTTGGGGGAGAAATGAAGATATCCCCCATGGTGGATCTCTAGTGTAAATAAGTCATCCATTCTGTGACATATATAAAATATAGTTAATGCAATATTGTTATGTTGTAATGGTGTTATCTAACTTAGTTAATATGGAATATTGTTGTCTAACTTATCTCAAAATAGAACACTATTAGCATACAACAACACAGTAAGGATAATGGTTCAATTCTTTGGAGTTAGCTTCCTAAGGATGGGGATTCAATTCTTTAACCTAGATAATAGTGCTACTTTCATTACTTAATTATTATTTAAAATAATATGATTAATATCAAATTAATAAAGATATGTAAACTATATTAAACACAAGGTATATAGTCCACATGGCATATACAGTGGACCACTGTAGTTTACGTACTCCAACACTCCACATGGACATGGGTTCTTGCCTTTCATACAAAAGCTTTAGAATTTGGGGTGGTGCGGCGGTCCCCTCCCTTTATCACTTCTAAGTACTTTAGGTCCACTATTCCCTTACACTAAGGCAGCAAATGCCTTCCAATGCATTTGGATGATGGTTTCAAAAAAAATCTTTCCAACTTCCATGGAATAGAATCCCAAGAATGCATATGGATAGATGCCCCAAAAACATAATTTCATACAAACCCACTATCAGAACCGACTAGAAAATCCAAAAAATCATACACATTAACAAACACAAACAAATTAGAAGCATGAAAACATAATAAATCGACTGTTATCAAGTACAAAAAAGATTAAACAGCAACATAATCCCTTTCAAGCACAAACAAAAAAAATTTCAAAACCAACCTCTTTAATTTGCCGAATCTATTAAGGAAATGTCCCTATGAATCGTTGGCTAGTGAGAATTCGAAAAAGATTGAATTTTTCCATGGAGTTGGAGATGAAATATTTCTGGAGATTAGGAGATTAGGACAACAAATCTCTTCCAATGGAGATGAAAGGGCTCCGACAATTTTTCCCTCCAAAAAATAAATCCCCCGATAGTTAAAAATTATAAAAAGTATTTTGATCTTTACAAGTTTTTCGTTGACACCATTGAGATAACAATTAACAACTGGGGCTCTTTTCAACATTCCTAAAGTTTTGATGGCCATTTGAAACTTTTTTCTTTCAGGATCTAAGTGTAAAAAGGCCAAACTTTGAGGGGTGTCTATAATTTTTTAAAAAAAGTATTTGGTGTAATGTCTGTTTGCTTCATACATATTTACTGGCACATTATTGACACTAAAGTGGAGTACTGGAGGTGAGGATCTGAAGCAATTCAGTCCATAGATATAGCTATCAAAGGAGGGGCAAACTGTAATATTTTAAAACTTTTGGAGTCTCGATGTTCTTAAATATAACTTTTGAGGGCTTAATGTCTATAGTCAAATTTTTTTGGGGTATTTACGTAATGAGTTTTATTAAGAAATGAATGGACATATTTACTTTTTAGTGCCTTAAATGTTCTAATTTTTTTTTAATGATCAATTTCAATAGATATCATAATAATGAATAATTTATCTATGCAATAGAAAAAATATACACATCCATAAATATCATTTCTACCTACAGTCCATACAATCATCTGTAGACATTCATACAGTTATCATTTCTGTCTATAGTCCATGCAAACATGCTCACACAACTACATGCATTAAGACACTAAACAATAACTACCAACAATCCACACAATCATCTATACACATTCAAACGTATTTATACAAATATTATTTTTGTCTATAGTCCACATAATCATTTGTACACATCCATACATATTCACATGATCACTCGTATACATCCATATAATCTAAACTTTCATTTGTAGACATTCAATCAGCTGTACATTCTAAATGATTGTCATTTCTACCATGCACAAACATATAATCAGCTGTATAAATGTATCGATCATATTTCAAACATATTTTTGATTGAAAAGTAGGCAAAAGCAATGTATTAGTCAATATATTTACAGCAACTTAAAATAAGCTTTATACACTGTTGCCCAGATATGGAGCCCAAGAGGGGAGGGGTAGGTGTGAATTGGGTATTTTTAAAAGTTTTGTGATTAGTGCTCACAAACAATGTGCTATACTTGTAGAGTGAGATGAATTGATTATCAAAGAAAAAAAATCAACCATAATTAACTAATAAACAAATATAGAGCACAAAAAGAAAAAAAATCAACCATAATTAACTAATAAACAAATAAAAAAAAAAAATATGCAAGTATAACAAACACAAGAGATTTATAGTAGTTTAGTGCTAATCTTGCACCTACATCCACTCCCCAAGTCCTTACTTGAGAATTTCAATCCACTAAAAGAATCTCCAAAATATAACTCGTCGGATAACACCGACCTTTGCTGTCCTAGCAAGAATATTTATTTCTTAGGTACAAGCCAACCTACAAACACTCTGATTTCAGATTTGGATCAATCTATCCAAGTTTTAGAATCCTCAAAACTCAAACTTAATGTACGACAGCAAAAGATGAGTGTACAGAAATTTCGACACAAATAGCTCCTTAAATGAGCACAATAAAAATAATAAAAGTATAATACTCAAGGAGTAAAATCTTTGCTGAACATCCTCAAATGATTGAAACACTTGAATACAGTTGGAGAGTGGTTGGTGAGTTGATTAAATGCTTCTTTCCTCTCTTTCTAAGATTTTCTTTCTCTTTCACGGATTTGAGCTTGAATGCTTGTTTCTTACTTGATTTTCTATCTCTAGAGAGCATTTATAGTCCTCATTTAGTCTTGAGAGTATTTTAGTGTCGGTTAAGGGCTACTGAAGTGTGTTTAATGCACATTAAGTGTACTAAAAATAAGCTAAAAACTAGCTGTTATAAGTGTTTGCCCAGAATGGGTCGACCCATGGGATACCTCACTGAGAATGGATAGACCCATGAGTCACCTCATTTGGCCAGATAGAAAATCAGACTCTCTATTTTGGTCTCAGGGGTCGACCCATGGGTCGTCCCACTACGTGTCACAAGTCAAAACAGGTGCGTGCCGGCTATCCAATAAAAAGGGATGACCCAGTTGGGTCACCCCATTTTATTTCAACTCAATTTTTCATATATTTAAAATTCAAAACTTACTAGAACACTACCAAATGCTCTTAAATAGATTTGTATGAATTTGATACTTCCAAAAGGCTTCAAAAATATCTCCAACTTGCAGAAACTTCAACTTTGGCACTCTCGAAGGAGCTTTACAAACTCAATATTTTTGGATTACCTGAAACAACACCAAAGTATCTTCTAAGGATAATAAACTTATTAGTAGTTTTCTCAAATAGTTTGTGACCATCAAAATCAATTCTTGAGGCAACAATCTCTTTCTTTTTTATGATGACAAAATATTTGAGTGTTCACAAAGAGAGATCCACAAAACTCAAAAGGTTAGGTTTTTAAAGCACTTGTGAGTTAAGAAAATTATGCCAAAGGTTAAACATAAGTTATAGAGTATCATGAGTTTCACATTATCAGCAAATTCTGATGTTTTAAATCATACGTTCCTATTTTTGCTGAAAATTGCTTGTGATATTAAAGTTTTGCTAAAAATTATTTCTAACAGCAATTTTTTTTTTCTTATATGAAAGTAACTATTTTAACCATTTTGAAAAAATTCTCCCCTTTCTTATAAAAAGTAGCCATATTGAGAAAACTGTAAAAACTCCTTTCTTTTTTTCTTATTTTTAGTATTAGAGCAAAAATAGTTTATAAAAAAAATTCTTTCTTTCTCTCTTTTTTAGTTTTGGTATTAGAGCAAAAATGGATTACTTTCTTTTCCTTTTTGACATCATCAAAAATGGATTAGAGAGAGTTTATAAATAGTAAAAACTGAGAGAAGTAGGTTAAGAGCTATGGTCTTAGAGCAGGTATCAGAGTAACTTTTAATGTAATAGACATTCATTCACATATATTTGAGAAGTAATAAACATAAGTTAACCACACAGGTGATGATAATGGATGACCTCATACATTAAGTACAATAAAATAAGAGTTACAAAAGTCAAGTACATCCATATATTACAATGATCAAGTCACAATATATATCTATGATCATAAGATTCTCATACATTTAACCAAATACAACAACCAAAATAAAATATAACAACTAAGTAGTATGAAAACTAAAACAGCTAAACAAAATGATCAGATCATAGAGAATAGGCATCGAGCTCGAGATCAGAAGAAACTGAGGGAATAGAATCAGCCTCGACCTCGACTGGATGGTCTAGTCCGAGTAGAAGAGGTCGGAGGATGGAAGGCGATAGGCTGAACAAAGGTAGGCTCAGTGGATACGGATGATTTAGACTGAAGCTGAGTCCTAATAGCATCTAGCTGAGACAAGACTCCTCTCACTGAAACTCTAAGTCCCTCAAGATCAAAGAAATAAAATCCTCGAGTCTCTGATATCAACTCGGATAAGCTCAAGTGACGATCAGAGCAGGCCATGGAGTCTCTCTATCTCTCAAGCAAGATCAGCTAACTGAGGTGAAGAGCTGCTCGATGTGATCGCTCCTGCTGACAGTGAGTCCAAAATCAGTCTGATCTTCCTCACTATATCAAAGAGTCTGCCACTAAATCTGAGCATAGAGATCTCCACACTCTCAAATCTGGAGCTCAGATCAGTCAATAGCTGTACAAAAGAAGAAATATGCGGCACGACTGAGAGATCTGATAAGGAAGTAGAAAAGTGCCCGACTGAGGAGGGTGATACTGCTACTACTGCATCTGCTGAAGGATCTGTTGCTGATACTGCTGAAACTACTGAAGCTGTTGAAGGACCTGCTCCTGAAACTGCTACTGCTGGATAGAAAGAATGTCTGCTACTCGCTCAGCTAGCAATCCCATCTTGTCCTCCCCCAATCTAAGTGATGATGGCACGTATGGCTCGTAGACGGGGTGCACTAACTGAAGGTCCTGCCTCAGGCTCTGATACAAAATGAACATCAGGGCTCGACCTGGGCTCAGTGGTGATGAGGGACCCTCCCCCTCAACACGCTTCTCCTCCTTTTCTCGATTGCAGCACCTCGACCCTTGATCCAACGACCATCCACTCTAGTGAATCTCATACATCGAAGGAGTGGTCATTGTCGGTGTCAGTATTCAGCAACTGGCACACAGCCTCCCCCTCAAACTCACATAAGATTGCTTAAAAATAACTGTCAGGACCATTCCATAAGGCAAGGAGCCTTGGATCTATTCAAGACCTCCTCATGGCATCAATCATCAAAATGACAGATTCAACGGAGACATAGAAACTACATGATGCATCAAACAAATGTCCCAACTAATCATCAAATCATATCTTCCCCTCTAGGAAAGAAGATCCAAGAAATCATATGGTAGAGCAGTCTCATCTCCACACTCAAATCTTTGACCTCAATTTTCATGAATCCCTCAACATCATCTCTTCCTAAAATGATCCTGAGCCCATCCTCTTTTCTTGAAAGCTTATCAAGACAACTTCTTTCACAAGGTATTTGAAGTAGTCTACCCAACCTAAGAGTATTTAGGATAATCTCAACACCTTTTACTACTGATCTTAGAATTCCATCAGTCAATACTAGGTTTGAATAAAACTCCTTAACCAAGTCAATGTATATAGGCTCAGACAGACTACAGAAGAATCTCCATCCTTGTTTGATTAACTTTTCATCAATTGAAAAACCATCCTTCTCAAGAACTGAAAATGTACATTTCTCCCCAAGGCAACCTTTCTTGCAGAGAGAGGGATCTTATTTGGAGTCCTGAGAGGAGAGGCTTAAGCAGAAACTTGAGCCGCCCTCTTTCTTCTTTCTTCAGCTTCCAATGGCCTCACAGACTTCCTTCTTTAGGGCAGCCGCATCTTGGGAGCCATTGTTCCAATGAGGGCTAAAGAACCATTCAAAAGAGCAGTGGAGGGTGAAAGATAGATGGGAATGAAGAGGAGTAAGGGATTTTGAGGAGTTTGTTTGGGGTTTTTGAGATGAGAGTTTAAGGGTTTGGTAGAGAACAAGAAAAAGAGAGATTTGATCAAAGATAGGTCGAGAGGAAGTATCTCCCTGAGATTTTAAGATAAAGACAAGATTTTTGGGTGGATAAAGGTTTGGATTTAGGAGAATGTGACCAGTGGGGAGCTTGGAGTAGGGTTTTGGTTTGGGACGAAGAGAGGAGGAAGAAGAATAGAGAATGAGTCAGCCCCTTTGGGTTTTAAGCAAAGAATTTAATGAATCATCCCACAAGAAACCCGTTTACCCAATCAATTAGGATGTCCCATCCAAGGTAGGTTCAGGCGATGAGAAAATAATTCAAAAATGAGAAAAAAATCGAAAGAAAAAATTTTGAGAGACCTGTATCGACTTGAGATGATCATGTAGAGTTCAGGTAAATTTTGGTATGATTTTTAATAAAATTTTCAACGAAAAAAAAATTTGAGATAATATTCGAATAACTCTGATGATTTTTAATTATCTTGAAATAATCCTCAAAAAAAAGATAGATGCCTTCCAAAATTATGATAATGAAGTCAAAGAATTTTGTATAGATTTTGAGAGTGGAATTATGATGAGGAATCAAGCAAAAAGATCTAAGATGCCTAATTTCTTTCTAATTGCACAAAATCTATCTTTATTTAAACTTTAGTGAATATGTCAGCTAATTATTTTTTAGTATTTATATATTCAAGTATTACATCATTGTTTTGAATATGTTCTCTTATAAAGTGATGTCTAATTTCAATATGTTTAAACCTAGAGTGTTGGATTGGGTTCTTACTCAAACTAATGGTACTAGTATTAACACATCTTATGGGAATGTCTTTAAGTTTAATTTCAAAATCTATGAGCTGTTGCTTAATCCATAAGATTTGAGCACAGCAACTTTCGGGTACAATATACTCGACTTCGATCATAGACAATGCCACCAAATTTTACTTCTTGCTAAATCAAGAGATTAAGTTTATTCCTAAAAATTGACAAGTTTCACTAGTTCTTTTTCTATCTAATCTACATCCAGCAAAATCTGTATCTGAGTAACCTATTAAATCAATAAAAGTTACTTAGAAAACCAAAGTCCTAGATTTTATGTTCCTTTTAGGTATTTGAAAATTTTTTTAACAGCATTTAAGTAAGATTCCTTAAGATTTGACTGAAATCTAGCATACATACATACGCTGAACATTATATCAGGTCTATTGGCAGTAAGATATAATAAAGAATCTATCATGCCTCTATAGAGTTTTGAATCAACAATCTTACCATGTTCATCTTTATCTAATTTACAGGAAGGGTCATCAGAGTACTTACACTTTTGGAGCTCTCTATCTCAAATTTCTTTAATAATTCTCTTGGGTACTTATTTTGGGTGATGGAGATCCTTTCCTTCATTTGCTTAATCTGGAGTCTCAGGAAGAAAGTGAGTTCTCCCATCATGCTCATCTCGAATTCTCCTTGCATAAGCTTGACAAATTCTCGACACAAAGCTTCATTAGTAGATCCAAATATATTATCATCGACATATATTTGTATAACTAGTATTTCTTCATCTTTTTTTTTATAAAAAGAGTTGTATCTATTTTTTCTCTTAAAAAATTTATTTTTTAACAAAAACTTACTTAATCTTTTATTCCAAGCCCTAGGGACTTGTTTTAAACTATACAAGATTTTGTTTAATTTAAAGACATGATCTGAATATTTATGATTTTCAAAGCCTGAGGGTTGCTCTACATATATCTCTTCAGCAATATAATCATTTAAAAAAGTACTCTTAACATTTATTTGAAATAATTTAAAATTTATGAAATATGCATAAGCAAGTAGCATTCTTATAGCTTCTAATCTAGCAACAGGTGCAAATATTTTATCAAAATCAATTTTTTTCTGTTGATTATATACTTTAGCAACTAATCTTATCTTATTTCTAATAACATTACCATCTTCATCTAATTTATTCCTATATACCCATTTTGTTCTGATTATTGGATGGTTTTTAGGTCCATCAACAAGAGTCCATATATTATTTCTTTCAAACTGGTTTAACTCTTCTTGTATAGCATTTATCCAGTTATGATCTTGTTCAGCTTCTTTATTGTCTTAGGTTCTAAGTGAGAAACAAAAGCTATATAATTACATACATCTCTAAGAGAGGATCGAGTTCTTATTGTTTGTACCAGATCTCCAATAATTAATTCTTTGGATGAATATGGACATACCTCTATTTTTTTGGAAGATTACTTGTACCTTGAGATTGTTCTTGAATGTTTTGATCATTGATGCTCTCATCCTCATATGTTTCTTCCAACTGATCTTTATTTTGCTCATTTGAGTCATTGATGGTGAGCTTTTTCATTCCTTCTTCTATGATACTTGCATCATCAGCATCCTCTCTCTTTCTTGATGAAAGATCATTAGTTTCATAAAAAACTACATGAATTGACTCTTCCACTACTAGTGTTCTTTTATTGAAAACTCTAAATGCTTTGCTAGAAGTGGAATAGCCAAGAAAGATAGCTTCATCAGATTTAGTATCAAATTTACCTAAGTGATCTTTACCATTATTTAAAATAAAGCAATGGCAACCAAAAATATGAAAGTATCTTATATTAGGTTTTCTATCTTTTCATAATTCATAAGATATTTTTTTTTTAAATTGATCTTATTAAAGCACAGTTAAGATATAATATGCTGTGTTAATTGCTTCTGCCAAAAATATTTTGGAAGCTTGCTCTCACATAGCATGTTACAGGCTATTTCTTCAAGAGTTTTTTTTTTCTACTATCTTATTTTGTTGAGGTGTTCTAGATGCTAAAAAATTATGATCTATATTTTTTTTATCATAAAATTTTTTAAATCTTTGTTTTCAAATTCGATATCATGATCACTACGAATTGAAATAATTGATAAATTTTTTTTATTTAAAATTTTTCGATAAAATTTAAAAAATATTGAAAATACTTCATCTTTAGATATTAAAAATAAGACCCAAGTGAATCGTGAGAAATTATCGATAATCACAAAACTGTATCTTTTACTTCCTAGGCTAGTTGTCTTTGTTGGACCAAACAAATCTATATGTAAAAGTTCTAATGGTTTAGAGGTTGAAATAATATTTTAGGTTTAAAGAAACTCTTGTTTGTTTACCTAATTAGCATGCATTACAAATTTTATCTTTATCAAAACTTATCTTTGGCAAACCATAAACCAAATCCTTTTTAATAATTTTAGATAGTGTGTACATACTAATATATGCAAGACTACAGTGCCAAAGCCAACTAGTCTCATTGATTTTAACGTTCATGGCCACAAGATATTGCATATTTTGCATGAAAAGATTATCCAAATCTATCATATAAATATTGCCATGTCTATGTCCAATAAACCTAGAGCTATCATCAAAAGGACTAGTTACAATACATATGGATGATTCAAAAATTACTTTATAACTTTTATCATATAATTGACTAATGCTTAAAAGGTTATGCTTAAGACTATCTACAAGCAAAATATTTTCAATACAAGTGAAGGGAGTGATACTAATGTTACCTATGTCGATGATCTTTTCTTTACCATTATCTCCAAAGATGACCATCCCTCTATTTTTAGCTTCCAACGTGATGAATTGAGACTCATCACCGGTCATGTATCTTGAGCACCCACTATCAAGATACTACTTTAGTTTTAACTTTAGGTACCCAAGCTAATTTGGATCCTTTGGGGTTAGTCATAATAGTTTCTTTTGGAATTCATATTTTCTTAACATTTGTACCATTAAATTTATTTGACAAGCATGCATAAGCTTTATGACCTACCTTGCCACATTTAAAACAAGTAACATTTGACAGATGTATTTACAAAAATATTTTTTAAAAATTTTTATTTTTTAAGAGTATTATAGCCAAGTCCAGCTTTATCATACACTGTCCTTTGATTGTCAATAATCATTTGTAGTTTATTTAAGCTTAGGATAAATCTATCAACTTTTGATTTCAATTTGGTTACTTCTTCCTTGAGATTCTGATTTTTCTGAGTCTTCTTCTTCTAAAGCTATTGATTTGAGAGCAATTATCTTCTTTCTTCTAGTCTCTTCTTCAAATATTGCTTCATGGTCAGCTCATGGTCATAAGAGATCCAAGCAGCTTTTTCAAAGGTAGAATGTTTAAGTCTTTGACTTCTTGAATTGCCGTGATCTTTGCCTCCCATGATCTTGATAGAGACCTAAGTACTTTTCTTATAAGATCACTATTAGAATAATACTTTTCAAGACTTTTTCAGTGAAATGAGTAAATATTTATGTTATAGATTCATCAGATTTCATTTTAAATAATTCATAATTATGCACAAGCATGTTAATTTTAGACTCTTTTACTTGATTTGTGCTCTCATGAGTAACTTCTAACCTATCTCAAATTTTTTTGATGGAATTACAAGTAAAAATATAGTTAAATTCATTTACATCTAAGCACAATATAAGACATTCATAGCTTTAGCATTGAGCTGAGCCATTTTCTTATCAAATTCATCTCATTCACCTTTTGACTTAGGGAGGGACACACCATCAATCAACTTTGTGGGTGTGTGAGATCCATTTACTATGATACTCCACATATCATAGTCAAGTGCTTGGATAAATATTCTTATCCAAGTTTTCAATAGGTGTAGTTAACCCATTGAAAAGTGAAAGTCAGTTTGTAGATTATCCCTCGGCTAGAGATGTGCCAAATTGGGCTATCATAAATCTTTGGCTCTTGATGGTTAAATCAAGCAAGGGCTAGAGCATCGGGCTCTGATACCATTGTTGCCCAGATATAGAGCTCAAGAGGGAGGTGAATTGAGCTTTTTTAAAAAGTTTTGTGATTAATGCTCACAAGCAATGTGCTATACTTGTAGAGTGAGATGAATTGATTATCAAAGAAAAGAAAATCAACCACAATTAACTAATAAACAAGTAAAGAGCACTAAGAAGAAAAGAAAATATGCAAGCACAACAAACATAAGAGATTTATAGTGGTTCGGTGCTAACTTTGCACCTACATCCACTCTTCAAGTCTCTATTTGAGAATTTCAATCCACTAAAAAGATCTTCAAAATACAACTCATCGGATAACACCGACCCTTGCTATCCTAGTAAGAACACTTATTTTTTGGATACAACCTAATCCACAAATACTCTGATTTTAGGTTTGGATCAACCTATCCAAGTTTTAGAACCCCCCAAAACTCAAACTTAATGTACAATAGCAAAAGATGAGTGTACAAAAATTTTAGCACAAACAGCTCCTTAAATGAGCACAATAAAAATAATTAAAGTATAATACTCAAGGAGTAGAAGCTTTTGCTGAACATCCTCAAATGATTGGAACACTTGAATGCAGCTGGAGAGTGGTTGGTGAGCTGATTGAATACTTCTTTCATCTCTTTCTAGGATTTTCTTTCTCTTTCACAGATTTGAGCTTGAATGCTTGTTTCTTACTTGATTTTCTACCTCTAGAGAGCATTTATAGTCCTCATTTAGTCTTGAGAGTTCTTAGTATCGGTTAAGAGCTATTGGAGTATGTTTAATTTGCATTAAATACATCAAAAATAGGTTGAAAACTAGTCGTTACGAGTGTTCGTCTAGAATGGATCAACCTATGGGATGCCTCATTGGGAATGGATAGAACCATGAGTCATCTCATTTGACCAGAAAGAAAATCAAGCTCTCTGTTTTGGTCTCGGGGTCTCAGGGATCGACCCATGAGTCATCCCACTGCATGCCACAAGTCAAAACAGGTACATGCCGGCTACCCAATAAAAGGAGATAAACTAGTTGGATCGTCCTATTTTGTTTCCATCCAGTTTTTCATACATTTAAGATCTAAAACTTAACAGAATCTACCAAATGCTCTTAAATGAATTTGAATGAATTTGACACTTCCAAAAGGCTTCAAAAATATCTTCAATTTGCAAAAACTTGAACTTTGATACTCTTGAAGGAGCTTTACAAACTCAGTATTTTTGGATTATCTAAAACAACAGCAAAGTATCTTCCAAGGATAATAAACTTATTTGTAGTCTCCTCAAATAATTTGTGACCATCAAAATCAATTCTTGGGATAACATATATATTTCAATCATTGAACAACAAAAAGCTATATAAATGTATCAGTCATTGAATAAAATAAAGCTGTGCATCATTCCACATACTCATGACGACATCAAAAAGCTTTGTATATATCAGCATATAAATAATAAAAAGCACTGTAGCGCCATGTATTCCCAATAGAATGAATCTATATATGTATCAATATATAAACATCTCAAAAAATAAATAACACCGCACATAAAAAAAGTAGGATAAAATATGATATATATCAAGGTCATTGGGCTGAGGTTGATGTTGGGGTGATTACTGCTACAGCTAATGTTGCTACTCCTTGTTCAATTCTTGCTGCTATCTGAAAATACAAACAAATATATTTAGTATATATGAATTTGATAACAAATTTTACAAGAAAATTTTTTGTTGATGTTCTTCATTACCTTCCTTGAACTTTTCTTTTTCTTTGATGTACCATCAGATGAAGTGCTCTTTTGTTTAGGTAAAGCTATCCTCTTCTTAGGAGCTTCTTTCATAAAAAAATTATTCTTCTTAATTAAGACCTTTGCAGGTCTTAGCATTATGCCCCCACTGCATGCAGCTGCTATGCCTAAGACTGCCTTCAGTCTTTTTTATCTTGTGAGAGTCCTGCACCTCATCCTCTTCCCTTCTTCTTGACTTCTTTGGCTTGCTAGGAGGTCTTTTATGTAGAGGTACGTCTAGTGGCTCCAAAAAAAGGGCTTCTATAACTATATACTAGGTATATGATTGATAACTGACTTGTATGCTCTTATATATATGAAGGTCTTTCTGGTGTACCAATGATCTACATATTGCTCAAATTTTTTTCTAGATAACATGATCATTGCCATTGCATGATAGTATAGTGTACCAATCAACTCAAACTTCATGCATCTACAAGTTTTTTTCTCAAGGTCAACAATATAAATACAATCATAATGGTTCACGTCAAAACTATTGTCTCTACCCCATGTGATATGGCACTGCATGACTTACAACTTTACTAACTCAACTTTCTTTTGAATCTTAGGGTATATAGAACCATTATACTTCAATGCAGCCTATTTCTTTGCTTAGAAGCTCTGCGTCAGAAGCCTTTTAATAGTCTCTAGATAAGTAATAATTGGCTTGTCCCTAGCTTGATGTAATTAATTGTTAAATGATTATTTTTAAATTAGTTCAGTCTTTCATATCTAAGATGAATTTTGTGGGAAAAAATAGAAAAAGGAGGTAATGCATTATTCCTATAATCAATATTTTTTATTCAATGATATAATGTATTATTTCATATTTAAAGTAATAATATGTTGAATTCTTTTGCCTATAACAACAGTAATATTTAACTTAGATAAGAGTACTATTTTCATTACTTAATGATTGTCCCAAATAATATATGTTATACAATGTTCATACCAACAAAAAATATAAATAGTAAATTTTAAATTTTCATTCATAGTTATCATTTAGATTAAAAATAATTTAAGATTTTTTATAAAAAATTAATAAATAGAAATGATAATGTATAAAATATTGAAAATAAAATAAAATTATATTAAATGCATATGAACTATATTAAACACAAGGTTAACAATTTATATGGCTTCTATAGTGGATCACTATAGTTTAACTACTCCAACAATCCATATGGACATAGATTGCTACCTTCCTATCATACCAAAGTTTTAGGATTTGAGATGGTGTAGTAGTCTCCTCCCTTCACCACCTCTAAGTTCTTTAGGTCTACTGTCCCCTTGTACTAAGGTAGCAAATGCCCTCCAATACATATAGGCAATGGCGCAAGAAAAGATTCCCAACTTTGCTGAAGTAGAATCCCAATAATGCATATGAATAGTGGCCCCTAAAACAAATAATTTCATACAAACCGTAATTTGAAACCGACAATAAAATTCAAGAAATCATATACATTATCAAATATAAATAAATTGAAAGCATGAAAATATAATAAATTCATTGTTATCAAGCACAAACAACTTTAAACGGTGATGAAATCCCTTTCAAGCACAAACACAAGAAATTTCAAAATTACCTCTTGAAATCGATGAATTTGTTAAGGAAACCATACTAATGAACCAATGGTTTGTGAGGATTCCGGTCACTTCAAATTTCTCAATGGATGTGGAGATGAAATCGGATGACTGCTATTGATTAAGATGATAAATGCCTTCCAATGGAATTAGAAAGGGCTCTGATAGTTTTCCCCTAAAAATCAAAACCCGATGGTTAAAAAGAATTAAGAATATTTTAGTCGTTACTCCTCTTTAGTTGACACTATTAAAATGAAGACAGATGGCAGGAGCTCTTCATAATATTTATAAAGTTTTGGAGTCTATTTGAAATTTTTTCTTTTAAGATTAAGTATAAATAGATCAAATTTTAAGGGGTGTCACTATAATTTTCTCTTAAATTAATTTTAGTTCCTTCCTTGGTGCAGCCAATTCTCCATGTTTTCCAAATTGTGGATTTTGGCCCCTAGTTGTCTTTGGAGGCTGAATTATGTGTGCGCCTTAAAGGAATTGCAAGTCAAAATCGATGAAACAGGCAGAAGATTATTAATGCTATGGGCATGCTTTCCCCAAAAGCGTGTGGAAACATTTGTTTCAGCCTATCAAGGCGAATCTAGAGCAACTAATGTTAGGACCATTTCAAAGCGTAAAAACCACAGCCGACATAGTGCTTTGGTGTCTCAATCATGGTTCTTCTTCCGTTGTCTGCTTTTTTTTTTTTTTTTTTTTTTTGTATTTTTTTGACCGCCCATTCACGGTTCTCCTTCAGCTGTTTTGACTTGGATATCACTTAGTCCGACCGGCCCATTGATTTTGGATCCTCTCTATATACGGACAGCTTTGATAGATATTTCTATTGTAAAATGATTTAACTAATTCAGTTTAATTAAGAAAGAAAAAGTCAACTCCCTCAAGAGTTCACTTCACGTTGCATGAAAGTCCGGTTTAAAGTTTAAACAAAACAATGCACTTCCTATTTGTAGCGAGCTGCCGGGCACTTCCAAACCGACTGCAGCCCACCCACCTCATCTGGTGTTCCAATAACTTGCCTCTACCTTCTCCTCCTCTCTAACACTTCATTCCAAATCTTACTAATGGATCTCCCGAAAGCACTCACCCTCAGCTCCAAGGTACGTTGGCCTCTCCTCCTCCTCTTCCTTCTCCAAGCTGCTCTCTTTCCTCAGTGTTCAGGAAGCCAAGCCGAGCGGCTCGCTTTGCTTGCTTTCAAGGCAGCAATAACCCACGACCCCAAAGGATCCTTGAAGTCGTGGAATGGAACTAAGTCCATCTGTAGGTGGGCTGGCGTTTCCTGCAGTCCTCGGCACCAGGAGAGGGTCGTCGCCTTAGTCCTCGACTCCATGAGCCTTGGAGGCTCCATATCTCCTTCCGTTGGAAACCTCACCTTCCTTGCTCGACTCCACCTCCCCGGCAACAGCCTTGGCGGTGTCATCCCCTCGGACATCGGCCGTTTACGTCACCTCAAAGACCTCAACCTGAGCTTCAACGCCTTGGGTGGGCCCATCCCCCCCAGTCTAAGCCAGTGCAGGAACCTCTTACACCTGGACTTGACCGAAAACCTTCTCCTGGGGAACATTCCATCCAACTCGGTTCTCTTTCCCAGCTCACCGTGCTGAATCTAGGCAGCAATGGGCTTGCCGGTGCCATCCCACCTTCACTAGGAAACCTTTCGTCTCTCCAGCAACTCGATCTGTCGAGCAACAGGCTTATTGGAGAGATGCCGCCTTCCCTAGGGAACTATCCTCTCTTGTCTATCTTAACCTTTCAACGAACAGCCTCGTGGGGGCCATACCACCTTCTTTCACAGACCTCCTCTCTCTCCGTTATCTTGATTTATCAAGCAATGGTCTTGCTGGAGGTATTCCATCGTCGTTAGGTAGAATTCAGGCTCTATCTGTTCTCATTCTAGCGAGCAACAATCTCACGGGATCATCCCCCTTCAGTGGGAGCCCTCAAGTCTCTCGCTTATCTTGATCTCTCTTGGAATAGGCTTGTTGGAGCACCCCCTCCATCATTCTCCAATCTCTCGCATCTCGTCGTTCTTGAACTATCGAAAAATAATCTCCAAGGCCACCTTCCGGAGGACCTAGGCCACCTCACCAGCCTCCAGTTTTTTGAAATTTCCGACAACAAAATATCCGGCACCATTCCACTGTCGCTCTACAATATCTCATCTTTGCAAACCTTGAGTGCTGTAGATAACCTGCTATCAGGAACAGTTTCACTTGATATCGGCAACGCTCTTCCTAACCTCCTGCAGCTTAACCTGGTCCGGAACCAGCTTGAAGGACCAATCCCAATCTCGCTAGCAAATGCTTCAGGACTTCAACTGATCGATCTGGGTGGCAACAAATTCAGTGGAGGGATACCTGAAAATCTTGGAAGCCTGCAACATCTCTCTTGGCTTTCTCTATGGGGGAACAGATTGAAGGCTGAAGAAGCCAATGACTGGGCTTTTATTTCCTCCCTGACAAACTGTAGTCAACTAGGTTTTTTGAGCCTAGCTGACAATGATCTTAGTGGCACGTTGCCCGCCTCAATAGCTAATCTGTCGACCCACTCTATAGGTTAACTATGGGGCAAAACCGGATATATGGAACCATTCCTCCTGGAATTGAGAACTTGGTGAATCTGACTATATTGGGCCTTAATGAGAACATACTTAGTGGCAGCATTCCCGATTCCATTGGAAAACTTAGTAAACTTGAAGCTCTACTCTTGTTTAGCAACAAATTTTCGGGGGCTATCCCCACCTCCATTGGCAACCTCACCCTGTTAAATGAGCTTTATTTAGATGGGAATGACTTGCAGGGAGACATACCAGCGAGTCTTGGGAACTGTCAGATTCTGAACACACTAGACCTTTCTAGTAATCGCCTTAGTGGATCCATCCCTAGAGAAGTCCTCAGCCTTTCCTCCTTATCGGATTTTCTGGACTTATCCAGCAATTTCTTGGATGGGCCACTTCCAACTTCAGTAGGCAAGCTGCAGAATCTTCAGCTTCTGAATATTTCCCACAATAGGTTGTCAGGTGAAATTCCAACAACAATTGGAGATTGTCAGGTGTTGAATACCTCTATTTAGAAGGGAACTTCTTTCAAGGATTCATTCCTTCATCACTGGACCATCTAAAGGGCATCAGAGTGTTGGATCTTTCACTCAATAATTTGTCTGGGCCCTTCCCACATTTTCTATCAACCTACATTATTTGCAACATGTAAACCTATCCTTCAATGATCTTGATGGTGAAGTGCCAAAGGAGGGAGTCTTCAAGAATGCTAGTGCAGTTTCCATACTCGGGAATGACAAATTATGTGGGGGTATCTCGGATTTGCATTTGCCCGCGTGTCCAAGTCAAACATCAAAACAGAAGAGGTCCCTTGTGCTCAAAGTAATTGTCCCAGTTGTTTGTGGAATCTCGTTATTGGTCCTGTTATCTAGTTTGTTCATCACCTGTTATTTGAAAAGAAACTCAAAGAAATCTTCGTTTGCGACTCCCTCGATGGATCTACTTAAAAGAGTTTCTTACAAGGAGTTGATGAAAGCAACTGATGACTTTTCATGCAATAATCTGATTGGCCGGGGAACTTTTGGTTCTGTATATAAAGGGATTATGAGTGATGGTGAAACTGTTGCGGTCAAGGTACTTGACCTCCAACTGCGAGGAGCTTTCAAGACTTTCATGGCAGAGTGTGAGGCCTTGAGAAACATCCGACATCGCAACCTTGTAAAAATCTTGACAACATGTGCAAGTGTTGATTTCAGAGGCAATGATTTTAGAGCTCTAGTGTTTCAGTTCATGCCTAATGGGAGCCTAGAGAAGTGGTTGCACCCACCATTGGACGGGAAATTTTATTCGAAGAAACTAAGCCTCATCCAGAGGCTGAACATAGCAATTGATGTGGCTGCTGCACTGAACTACCTCCACAACCACTGCGAGATACCAATTATTCATTGTGACTTAAAGCCAAGCAACATTCTTCTTGATGATAGCATGACTGCTCATGTGGGAGATTTCGGGCTAGCAAAATTCCTCACTAGAAGCACCGACAAGTTATCAACAGCTCTATCTAGTACTAGTACATTTGCTATAAAGGGGTCTATCGGATACATTGCTCCAGGTAAAGACAGTACACCTAGGTCTTTAGATCTTGCTATATTTCCTTTCTTTTCTCTTCCCGTATTCCGTCAAGCTCGAAGATCAGAATCTCTTTAGCTTCTAAATTATGACTAGTTTTTTTGAATGTATGAATTCATTGCAGAGCATGGGATGGGAGGCCAAGTCTCTGTTCAAAGTGATGTTTATAGTTATGGGATCCTCATTCTTGAGTTGTTTACTGGGAAGAGACCCACAGACGACATGTTTAAAGATGGTCTTACTCTTCAAAAATTTGTTGAGGACGAACTCTCGAAAGGATCCCAGGTTACCATGATTGTGGATCCATCCTTGTTTTCACAAGAGAGTGAAGAAATGCTACATATAAATCAAGGTGGAAGCCAAGCAGGTGAGAGGATTGAAAGATGCTTGATTGCTGTGCTTGCAATTGGTCTTTCATGCGCCAGGGAGTCACCAGGAGAGCGCATGGAGACAAAAGATGCGGTGACTCATCTGGAAGCAATCAAGACTCTACTACCAGTGCCCAACATCTGAAGTCCTGGGTGGATGCATGATAAATGCGATAGCAAGCTGTGATGCTATGAGTTGAATATTGTGTAATTTTACATATTTGTGTAATACTCTTAGGAAAAGAAACAGGCCACTTGCAGGCTTTTTGTTTTCCCTTGAATTTCCTTTTCAAATAACTATTAGCAGAATTTTTTAGTGAGCTCTTCTAGTACGTCTAGTTTAAAAGTTGCATTGGACATTTGGAAGGAGCATATATAATATAATGCACTATGAATTTTTTAGTGAGCTCTTCGTTTGATGGGTCTGGAGGCAATTCTCGCATTCTGCTACTAATAAGAGGCATATTAATTTCAAAAGTCCATAGCCATTTCGATGTCCCTGACTAGAATTTGCTTGCGTGCATGTTAGACAAACCCTAAGATTCTTTAGCATAGAAAGCTAACAGAGACAAAGCATGATTCCAAGGTGCAAAGCAAAGTTTGTTTTTGTGTATGTGTTAGACAAAGCCTTCAGATTAAGACAGCCTCAGTAATAATCTCGAATATAGAGCGTTTTCATGGTAAAGCATATGATTGCACAGTCATGCTTCTACGGCCTCCAACTATATCTAAACATCTCCTTGGAAGTTGAAGACACAATCAACATCTAAACATTTTAGAGAGACACTTCAGCATCATTAAGCTTTTCAAATTAAGAACTGCAACCCATAATTGTACCATTTCTCACAAATCTTTGGGTTTCACAATATATCATCACTCATCAAATTGTTTTAAAGAATAACAGATTTATAATTGATCATTATTGCCTAACTTATTTACATTCTACTGCATTTAGCACTGTATGAGTACATCTCGTACACCTTTCTAACTATAAATGTTATTTATATATTCAAGCTTTTGAACATAATTCTAACGTTAGGTGGTTGTGTAGATTTCTTTGTTTTGAAAAATGAATAGGCATGAAACTGTTAGAGGTTAATTTGTAATTAACTCTATCATTAAGGTTAGCAAGTTCAAGAGTCATGTAATTCTTGTAGCTAATGTGTTTGTGGAGATCAGAGGATTATATACTCTAGTTTTTAATATATTGTGGATCATCTTAAGTAAAGTAAGAGTCATGGAGATTAAAAGGTCACTTTAATATTCATGAGGGTTAGCCTAAGAGTCACCTTTGTATCTATAAATAGATGTCTAGATCTTTTGGCAATGCAAGCCATTTGAAAACCTCTTGTACCACTCCACTACTCTAATCAAAATCCCCCTTGCTTCTCATGATGAAAAAGTTCTTTGTCTTGCATCTTGTTACCTGTATTTCTTCTTGACCCAACAAAAATATGATTTTGTATGAAAACATATTTTATAAAAATAAAGAGAGAAGGACTTTTTATAATAAAAATCAAGTTTTCTTTTTGAACTATTAGTCTTTTGAAAACATGTGTAAATCTACTTCAATATGGAAATTAAAAGAACTAATTCCTTCTGGTTTTGTGTAAAATTTGATTGCCAAATAGCCCTTGGCATTATATGTTGGATTTGACTCCTAATATATGGCCTAATTATCACTTAACCAGGTTTAACTCATTAGATCAACCACATATACTAAATCAATTATAGTAAGTCTAATTAATTAAAGAGTTCTTTCCTAATTAGATCTAAACTAGAAGTCAACTCTAATTAGAGTTAGTCCTTTAATGGGATAAGACAAGTGCAGATATAAATATAGAGGTAGTCCGATCCCTTTCTCCAACTCTTAGAAAGGTGTAAATGATTCCCATCGATCATTCACGTTAAGGAGGAGGTTGAGGAGAGAGAAGATGAGACGCCCCACAAGAGAAGACCAGACATCCTGTGGGCTACACAATCATTATATTGGATTGATAATGATTCAAGGTATGATTTATTTATGCTTTTTGATTTTGCATGAATATAGGAGCATGATCTTGGCATAACAGGTTAAAATTATCTAACATGTAGTATCAGAGCCTTGGTTTCATACTTCATATTCATGTAAAATTTTTGATAAATTTTTAGCTTATTTTCAAAACATTAAAATCATATTTTTTGTATTTTGTGGAATAAATCAAGCTTAGAAAATTAAATCATCATTTTATTAATTTCTTGAAAAATAAAAATAAAAAAAGAAAAGAGGTTTTGGGGTCGGCGGCATAGGCCAACCCTCACCATTTGGCAAATGGGGCAGTAGTCATGGCGGTGGATCGCTGCAGCGGGGGGAGGGGGGCAGCTGCTGCTTGCCGGTGGTGGCGGCAGGGATCCATCGCCGCCTGTGGTGTTCTTATGCAGCCTCGAAAATCATGGCTTCTGCCACTTGGGAGGGAGGTGGTGGGTCTTTTGCTGTCACTTCGACAATGGCGACAGTCCGCCCCCCTCCCTGCTATTTCCTCTGGAGGCTAGGGTGGATGGAGGCGGCCGTTCGACCGCCCATGTGGCATGGAGAAAACCTAGGGTTTCTCACAATAGTGATGGTGTGTTTTTGGGTATCGGGTTCATATCCAAACGGATCTAGATTCGAACCCATTCTGTTTTAGGTTCCACCCATTATGGCCTTAGGGTTTTAGATTTTTGGACTTGATCCATCACTACAAAAAAATAGTATAATAGCGATGGCAAACAAGCTGTCGCTAATAGTAATATTTATCATCTACTTATTACGACGGAAATTAAACCCATCTTAAAAGCAGGAAAGCTTATTAGTGATAATATTTTTTATTATTGCCATCGCTATAAATTTAATTTTAAATAATTAGTATTAGCGACGGTTTTAGCGATGCAAATTCGCCATTGCTAATACCTTATCCTAAAAACCATCTTCATCCCCGATCACTTGGTTTCATTCTCCACCGCCTCCCCCATCTTCCCCCACCTCCGGTCCCCCTTCTTCCCCCGCCACGCTGTCGGAGCCCCTGTCCCCACGCCTCATTCCCCATGCCATCGTCCCCTCAGATTCGATGTTCCCACATCGGATCGATGGTCCTCGAGCCCGCCCCCCCTTCTTCCCCGCGTCCCCCCTTCTTCCCCTGGCATTGTCGAAAACTTGTCGGAGCCCCCATCTTGATGCCCCGACCTCCCCCTTCTTCTGCCATCACCGTCCCCATGCTGGATTGGCTGTCCCCACACTAGATTAGCCTTCCCCTCGCTGGATCTGTCATCCCCCACCTCCCCCATCTTCCTCCATCGCACCGCCAAACCCGGCCCCAGTGCCTGCCCTACCTCATCTTCTTCCCTACACCGCCAAGTGAGTATTAGTGACGACAACGATGACGGTGATGGAGCCGTCGCCACACATCATTTTCTCCTCTTTAAATTTTTAATATTTAAATTTAGATTTATCAGATTTATTTAAATTTATAATAATTGAATTTAATTTGTGCATGGGAGGTGCATTTTCGATCATTGGCAAGATTCAAACAAGCATCGCTGCCATACAAAATCTCGCATCCGATGGTGCTCTTGGGAGTTGGAACCATTGTGGGAGATCTCTGATGAAAGTAGCCCTACTGCCTTCAATAGCAAAGCTTCAAGTTGGGCCACTATCGAACCAGCTCTGACCCACTCATCTACTCCAACGGTGGTGGGAGCAGCATGGTGAATTCTCCGATGACCAATGTGCTTTCGGTGGGAAACATCTACCCCTCGAGGGTAATCAGCAAGATTCGAGCAGTGGTGCTAATGAGCTTGCTTCCGACCCATCATAAATGAACATCTACCCCTCGAGGGTAATCAGCAAGATTCGAGTAGCGATGCTGATGAGCTTGCTTCCGACCCATCATAAATGAATGGACCGATTCGATTGGGTTCGTACTAATCTTGAACCTCATATTTTAAAAGATTCTAGGGCCTAGGCCCAGTCTGAAGTTCGAAAAAAAATTTCAAGTAGAGCTTAGGTAGGGGTGTAGCCCAGCCCAGTCCGATCCATTTTCAGCCCTATTTTCAATGCTGCTCGATATTTTAAAACTTTCAAGATGGGATTTGCCTAGATACCATGCTGGTTTGTTAGTACAGCCTAGTCATCTGGCATGCTCCAAGTCCGCATGCGGAGACGCGTGTCCCGACTATCCTTGTTTGCAATGCTGCTCAATACTTTGGAACGTCCTAATTTAAAAATTTTAAAAATATTATATTACATAGAATCATAGACCCATCTTTTGATTAATGTACATATTCTATAGCATCCGTATATTTATATATTTTTATATAGATAGAAGAATTATATACATTGATCAATTGATTGTCCAATATAAATAATTTAAAAAATAAAATTAATTCTATAAATCATTACAGTAATCAAACAGTATAGTAAGAGTTTAAGAAAAATTTTGAACAGTATTTTTCTTTAGTTCTCTTCACACATCTTACGCCATATAGGGGAGAACTAAGGAGAGATGTTATCAAAATTTTTTTGACTCTTATTGGATATCATTTGATTACTGTACTTGATCTATAGAATTAATATAATTTCTGAATGAGATAGGATCTTCTATACTCATTAGTTGATAGGAGGATATAATTATTATATAAGTCATTCGAAATGATAAAATAATTATTTAGCAATTGCCTTATATTTGTATATGCAGAATCTTTAGGTATTGTACCATGAATCATAGTTGGATGAATCGTCGAGTAGTCGATGGAGTGATTTCTACTAAATACAAAGAGGGTATAGAGTACTTCTGTGATTATATTTTTGAGAATGCAGTATTCTTACATCAAAAGTGGGCTCGTTGCCCTTGTAAGATATGTGGCAATAGAGAAATGCTTGATAGAGATATCATAACTGTCCATTTATATAGGAGTAGATTTATGTCCAACTATAAGCATTGGTACCTGCATTGAGAGATATGAAAGATAGTTGCAAAGGTTAAAAATGGCAGGATAGGGACACAGATAGAATAGTAGATATGGTTATGAATGCTACTGGTCCTGAATTTAACTAAAATATGAAGAATGATTCAGAAGCGGACAGTGGTGATTTCTATCATATGCTGAGAGATACTGATGAACCACTATGGTCAGGATGTGAAACACACACTGTATTACCAGCTGTGTCAGAGTTGTTGAACTTGAAGATCGAGTTTAATATAATGATCAACTGTTATGATAGGATGGTAGCGATCATAAAAAAAATGCTACCAATGGATGAGAAACTTGTTGGGAGTTTCTATGATTCCAAGAAAATGGTGAAAGGGTTAAACATTTGATACGAAAGGATAGATATATATCATAATGATTGCATATTTTTCTATAAGGAGGATCAATTGAATAGCTCATGTGACATATGTGATGAAAGCCGATTTAAATCAAGACAAGAGGATAGAAATCAAAATGACATACCATACAAGATTCTTCGATACCTTTCTCTCACTTTTAGGCTTTGAAGGTTTTACTTGTCCAAGAGTACTTCTAGACAGATGAGATGGCATAAAGAAGAGATTCGCAAGCACTCTGATATGATGACTCATCCATCGAATAATGAGGCATCAAAGAAATTTGATACTTGTCATCTTTTATTTGTGTAGGAATCATGCAATGTCAGACTGTACCTATCTATCAATAGATTTACATCATTCAGTCATGTAGTGGCTCCTTATTCATATTGGTCAATATTTATTACTCCATACAATCTACCTCCTGAGATGTGCACGAAAGAACATTACATCTTTCTTATATTAGTTATTTCTGGACCACGACATCCTGATAGAAGTATTGATATATATCTAAGGCCTGTTGTTGATGAGTTGAAATTCTTATGGTCCGATGACATACATACTTTTGATGAATCAAAGAAGTAGAATTTTGTAATGAAGACTACATTAATGTAGACCATTAGTGTTTTTTTTGCTTATGGGATGCTGTCAAAATGGAGCACTCATAAGAAGCTAGCATGTCCCTATTGTATAAAAAATACAAAGGTATTTCAACTTGAGCATGGTCATATGCTCTACTGGTTTGATTATCGTCATCAATTTCTCTCCAAACATCATTCTTTTCGAAAGCAATGGGATAGTTTCAGGAGGAATAAAATAAAGAAGGATGAGGTACTCCCATGACTCAGTGGTATGGAAGTATTTTAGAGGGTATTCTAACTGGATAATATCTAATTTAATATACTATTTGACAAGCAGAAATCTCAGAGATTCAATAAAACTCATAATTGGATGAAGCACAGTATCTTTTGAGAATTACTGTACTGATCCGTCAATTTGATCTATTATTACCTTGACGTCATGTACATCGAAAAAAATATATTCGATAATATTTTTTACACTATTATGGATGTCAAGGGCAAAATGAAGGACAACCCCAAAGCCCGAGTAGATATGAAGAATATATACAAGCATCCTCTATTAGAGCTGGTTGAGGTATCTCCGAAAAAAATTTTAAAGCCGAAAGCATCTTACACCTTAATGAGAGAACAGTTGAAGGATGTATGTTAATGGTGTAAAAATCTTAAATTTTCAGATGGTTATGCAAGTAATCTAGCTCGGTGTGTCAATATCAAAAATTGCAGGTTCTATGGGTCAAAGAGCTATGACTGTCATATCTTCATACAATGATTATTCTCATTGGCTTGGTATGATCTCTTTTCTAACCCCATATAGAGTTCTTTGATCGAGCTTAGTCTTTTCTTTAGAGACATTTGCGCTACTGACCCCAGAAAGGAAAGAGTCGATCCCAAAGACAAAGGAGTCAACTCTGGCATGCTAGAGAAGACTGGCCTGTAGTAGGAGTCAATCCCAGGGTAGATGGAGTTGACTCCTGAATAATTGGAGTCAACCCCAGGGTAGATGGAGCTGTTTTTATCTTTATGGTGTGCTTGTTTTATTTACTTTTCATACTTACCTTGCATCATTTCAATTATTACATTGCTTGCTACAATTGTATAATTAATCCATGAATCTATTTATTTTTACTTTTAGAGATTACAGGATGATTACTCCTAAAGGACAGAGCCGTGCAAGCTGAGGAGAGAGCTCTAGAAGACAGAGCTCCTGAGGAGAGAGCTCTCATGCGGCTAACTTATATGGTTCTGCAGCACCCACATCACGAGGTAAACTCTAATACTTTAAAAATTCTTCATTAGATTATTCTAATATTCTTTTGATCTTTTATTATCTAATATAATATTCTTTTGATCTTTTGCTACTTTCAGGTTTAGATGATGTGGGGTCACTATTAAGTACCCCACAATCATACGGAGCAGCAGCCAGCTCTTAGACTCAATGCCGTGGTAAAGGATCCATCCAACTCATGGCACCTTTGACTCGACCAGAGGATAGAGAGCTCGTGCATATTCAGAGCCACTCATAAATACTAGATCTTTGAGGAATATGTTTAAAAAATTTTAACTATTTTAGAATCAATATTTATTGTTCAAAACTAATTATACAGGATATTTAGGGAGCCTAAGGTGTCTCGTGTGGTTACCAAGATCATCCGACGATTGATGCCGGGGTCGATGATCGAGTTCTTCAGTTGGCTGTTGGGGGTTTGTGATGCTGCATAGGAGATGTTTGTGATAAATTGATAAGTAGTATATTTTTATATTTATTATAGATATTTTTGATAATTTATGATGTTAACATCTTCTTAAAAATCTAATTTCATGAATTTATTAATTTTTTTTAAAAAATAAGTAATTTAAAAAAAATATGAAATTAGATATATTTATGAAAAATAAGATGTTAATTTAATTGAGTAATTTAAACAGTAAAATAAAAAAAACTTTTTGAAAAATTTAGTGCACATTTTTTTTCAATTTTTCAGATGAAAATCAGAGCAAAAATGGAGTCAAAATATCTTAAAAAATCTAAAAATAGCCTCTGATGCATGGTGGACCAATTGGTCGGTCCACAGAGCCAGGGCGCGGTCCACCAGAAATAATACGTGATCCACAAGTGCGGTCTACGGGCAGTGGAAGCCCCTTTTGCATGATCCAACGGTCCAAAACCAATCCGAACCCAGATTGGACGGTCAGAATTGAATCCGACCCATAAAAGGAGTAAAAGACTGATTTTTGGGCTGATCTGAGTGGTCCAATCCAAATCCGACGGTCAGAAATATTCTTAGGAGATCAATATATTTTCTAAGGGTTTTAGGACTCCTTTTGTGATCAGAAAAATATAAAAAAAATCATCTATAAATAGGGGGTTCAGGAATAAGCTTGATGAGAAAAAAAAATCAGAGAAAAAGCAAGAAAAAAAATAGAAAAAAAATTCAAAGAGCTTTAGGGATCAATTATTGGAAGATTATGGAGCTAGAGAGCTTGATGCGTGGCTAAATCCCTTCAATCTAGGAATATAATGAAGCCTGTAAATGAGTTTTTATTTTTTTTTATATTTAATTTTTATGCAATAAAATTATATTTTTATTTTATATCTTTTTATTTTTTTTGAGCCAGCCTACACGGCCTATACCTTCTATTGACGTGCCATGATCTCTGGATACGGTATGTGCTTAGGAAAGATAGATCGTGGTATGCTAGATTAAATCTTATATCTTGTAATTGAGTTTAGATAGTTTATACTCCAATAGGACGAGCTGTGATCTACTGATACAGTTCATATCCCTTAGAGATAAACTATACAAATACCATAATTATAAAAATTAAATATTATAATATAAAAAAAAAATAAATCTCTTTGCATGGTGGATTCAGAATTTCTAAGTTATTTCTCTGAATTATTTTTTTCATAATTTAATTTATATTTTTTAATTTCTTACTATTCTATTTCTTGTTAATCCTTCTGCAATCAATTCTCTTTTATTTTTTTCTTCATAAAAAAAAAAGATAATTACCCTAGATCTCCATGGAAATGATCCCAACTTACCCTATCTATATAGTTTGAGTTGGTTTTTATTTTTAACCACCTATGACAGTGATCAAATTTTGGCATCGTTGTCGGAGAATCTAGGCACGATTATTTTAAAAAAAAATTAATTTTTTTTAATTGCTTTCTAACATACCTAGTTCTTTAGTCAAATTTACTTTCTTTCAAAAAAAAAATCTCTACATTGACACCTCATAATCTACTTAAGAAATTAGATACTTAATCACAAAATCTAAAAAATAAAATAAATCAATTTACTCTTAACTAACTATCAAATCTGATCATCTTTTCTTCTTGTATTACATAAGTCCATAAAATATTTTAAGGACACAAATCCTAAATAAGAGAAGGTGGACATTTCATCACCCTTCCTTGGCCCATAAACCACCATCCTGTATATTGCATTGACCTAAATCTTAACTTAAAATTAATTAGACATTGGCCCCTAAGGACTTTTGAGCTCAATAGGACAAGGGATCCTAAGAGTAAGATCGGGTTAGGGTTAGTCAGTTTGACTGATGTCTTGAAAAGTGATTTAAGGACTACATCCTGAAGGAAGGTGTTATTTAATTGGTTCCGTTCATTTTTCTGACCAACTCAGTTGGTGTCTAAGGAAAGCAACGGGGGGACCCCCATCGACCTTACACTTATCTGACCAGTTGAGTGGCTAGTCTTTTACCTAAAGTGCTCAAAGGCAACCTTAACAAGTTAGGAGCTGTCTAGATCCAGAGTTACCCTTATCTAGAATTGATTGTATAACGTGACTACTAACCTATAAACATTAATCTTAATTAAAATACTCTTCTCTATCATCTCTAGATTTAGGACTCCTTAGGCCCCCATCTTTAGAATTCTTTTCTCATTATTTCCTCTTCTTTAAATAAAAAATAAAAAAATAAAAAAATTATAAAAATAACTGAAAATTCTTAAATTTCTTCGTAGACAAGGTTATCTGGTCGATTAGTGAGAATAGATCCAAACTTTACATCAGTCCAGTAGACCTTAAGCCCAACATGGGTGAACCCGAACATGAACCTAGGATCTTGAAAGACCTTTGCTATCCAGTTGGGACAGCCCAACCCTCATGTATCCGACTACCACAAACTGATGTCAATTTTGAAATTGAACCTCAAATCATAAACATGCTTCCCAAATTCATCGGAATCGAGGATGCATACATTTTTATGAGGAAATTTGAAGAAGTATTCGCCACAATGCAGCTTCAACAGCTCACTGAGGATGCTGTAAAACTTAGGTTGATCAACTTTGCCCTAAGGATAGTGGCAAAAAGTGGTTATATAGTCTTTCTAATCAATCCATCGCATCATGGGAGGGTTTTCTTAGAGTGTTTCTGAAAAAAAATTTTCACACCATAAGACTACCAAATTTAGGAATGAAATTAATCAATTTTATCAATTATCAGGTGAGTCTTTTTGGAAGTGCTTTGATCATTTTAAGAATCTTTTGAGTCAAATGCCCACACCATAGAATAAAAACTTGGAGGCTGTGCCAAATCATTTATGAAAGACTAGACCCAAACTCAAGAACCATGTTAGAATCAATGTGTCAGGGTTAATTCATGAATAAAGAACCCATAGAAGCCTGACAATTTCTAGAGGACCTAGCAGAAAAGAGCCTACAATGAAAGATTACTAAGAAATCCGACAGACACACACCTTCAAGAGGGGGTGTATATTAAGTTCAACCTTTCCTAGCTGAAGAGGCTAAATTCGCATCTTTGATCCGTAGGATAGAGGCTCTAGAACTCAAGGAACACACCCAAGTGAACCAAGTTGCAACAACAACTTGAAATGGATGTAATGCCACAGATCACACGATGAAAAGATATCCTTTCTTGATGGGTCCAGCCGAGAATGAAGTAGCACAGGTGAATGCAGCCTATCAAAGACCCATAAATGACCCCTACGCACCAACATACAATCCAAGATGGAGGAACCATCCCAATTTTTCTTGGTCACAAGGATCAAACTCAATTAGACCTGCTTTCACTCAACCCAACCCCAGACCCACTCAATCATCAAATATCCCATCAGGTTTCAGCAATGATCAAAGACTTAACTCGCTAGAAAAGAGTCTGAAAATCCTAGCAAAATCATCTGCTAGCACCAACACTACACTGAATAACTTCATGCAGACCACAAGCCAGCTTTTAACTTGCAACACCCAGACTATTACTCGTTTAGAGATGCAATTAAGTCAATTAGCCATAGTTGTAAGTGAAAGAGAAAAAGATAAACTATCGAGTCAATCTGAGACTAATCCTAGGATCCTGAATAATCAAAGACCACAACAAGGATCCCAGATCAACTAATTAAATGTAATTCACACTTTAAGGTCTGAAAAATAAGTAGACAACTATGTCGGTACACCTGAAGATCAAGATGAATCATTGTCTAAACCACCTCATAAGCAAGTGATCGATCAGATCGAGTTTGGGGATCCAGATAAGTCTAAGGAGTCAATAGAGATTAAAACCACCCAAGCCACTTGAAGAATCTACATCAGGGATTAAACAATTCGAGACATCACCCACCAATTCTGTAGCTCCTTTTCCAAATAGACTTAGGTCCAACAAATACTTTACCTATATGGATCAAATCTTAGAGATGTTTAAACCAGTGAAAGTGAATATCCCTCTATTAGATATGATCCAACAAGTTCTCACATATGCCAAATTTCTCAAAGACCTATGCATAAAGAAGAAGACCACCAATGTTCTCAAGAAAGCCTTCTTGGCGGCTAGTGTAAGCTCATATCTATCAAGCCATATGCCTGTCAAGTACAAAGATCCAGGATCTCCTACAATCTCTTGTGTTATTGGGGAAACCATCATTGACAGGGCCTTATTAGACTTAGGGGCTAGTGTGAATATCCTACCGTATTCAATCTATGAAAAATTAGAGATAGGAGAATTAAAGTCTATAGAAATTATATTGCAATTGGCAGATCGATTAGTGAGGGTCCCCAAAGAAGTTGTCGAAGATGTGTTAATCAAGGTAAGTAATTTTATTTATCCTATGAATTTTGTGATCCTCGAGACTGAACCAGTGATTAATCCAAAAGATCACATTCTAGTAATCTTAGGAAGACCATTCTTAGCGACCACCAATGCCCTAATCAATTGTCACAATAAACTCATGAAACTCTCATTTGGAAATATGACCATAGATCTTAATATTTTCAATCTTAAAAAAAAAAAGAGACCAATTCGTTGATGTAAATCTGATTTAGGATAAGATCTATGAGACCACTGACCTAGGGGAAGAAGATTTTGACTGTAATATCTGGTCAAATCAAGAATTTGAAATAGCTTATGAAATATCTCCATCTAGTGATCAGAGAGTTCATCCACAATGGCAACCACCTGTCAAATTACTTATGAGGATGGATGAACCTATACACAAGCCATCGATTGAGAAAGCATCTAAACTAGAACTCAAAACACTCCCTCAGCATCTCAAATACGCATATCTAGGTCCATCAAAAATTCTACCCATAATTATCGCATCAGACCTAGATTAAACCCAAGAGGAGAAACTTTTAGCTATTCTCAAAGAGAATAAGGAAGCCATAGACTGGACCATGACTGACATCAAAGGGATTAGCCCTTCAATTGTCCAACATCGAATTTATTTAGAGGAAGCCAAGCCAATCAGAGACCCCCAAAGAAGACTTAACCCAGCTATGAAGGAGGTAGTGAAGAAAGAGATTCTCAAGTTACTAGGCAATAAAATTATCTACCCTATTTCAAATAGTTCATGGGTTAGCCCAATTCAAGTAGTGCCTAAAAAATCTGAGATAATAGTAGTTCAAAATGAAGCAAATGAGTTAGTGCCGACTAGAGTCCAAACTGGATGGAGAGTTTGTATTGATTACAGAAAATTAAATGCAGCCACAAGAAAGGACAATTTTTCTCTACCTTTCATTAATCAAATGTTGAAAAGGTTACCTAGACATGAGTTCTATTATTTTCTTGATGGATATTCTGACTATAATCAGATTTCTATAGAACCAGAGGACTAAGAGAAGACTATATTTACCTGTCTATTTGGAACTTTTGTCTACAGATGTATGCCCTTTGGTTTATGTAATGCTCCATCTACTTTTCAAAGGTGCATGGTCAGCATCTTTTCTGATATGATTGAGAGATTTCTAAAAATATTCATGGACGATTTTTTTATCTTTGGCTCTATCTTCTCTGAGTGCCTACATCACTTAAGATTGGTCTTAAAAAGATGTAAGAAGAAACACTTAGTGCTTAATTAGAAAAAATATCAATTTATGGTCAAAGAAGGCATAGTACTTGGTCATGTTATCTCAAAGAAGAGAATTAAAGTAGATAAAGCCAAAGTAGATTTGATTGCAAATCTGTCACCACCCAAATCAGTCAAAGAAATTTGCTCATTCTTAGGACATGCTGGCTTCTATAGGAAGTTCATCAAAAATTTTAGCAAAATAGCTCGACCATTGACCAATCTTCTTGCTAAAGACATCAAATTTAATTTCACTTCTGAGTGTCTTGAGTCTTTTGAGCATCTTAAAAAGGCACTGACATCTGCACCCATCATTCATCCACCTGATTGGACTCAACCCTTTGAACTCATGTGTGATGCATCTGATCATGCCATTGGAGCTATTTTAGGACAAAGAATTGATAAACTACCCCGAGTTCTTTATTATGCTAGTATCACCCTTAATGATGTGCAGCTTAACTATTCAACCACTGAAAAAAAATTTTGGCTATTGTCTTTGCCCTAGAAAAGTTTAGATCTTATTTGGTTGGATCACATGTCATTGTATACACTGATCACTCAACCATTAGACATCTCTTGACAAGAAAAGATGCAAAAGCATGTTTGATCCGATGGATTTTACTTCTTCAAGAATTTGACCTAAAAATCAGGGATAAGAAAGGAACAAAAAATGTAGTGGCTGATCACCTGTCCCGATTGATTGATGCACCCTCTAACGAACCATCAATAGAAGAGTCTTTTCCTGATGAACAACTCATGTCCGTGACCAATGAACCATGGTATGCTAATATTGTCAATTACTTAGCCACTGATAAGATTCCTTCTTATTAGAACACTCAGGACAAACACAAATTCTTTGCCCAAGTAAAGTATTTTATTTGGGATGATCCATATCTGTTTAAACAATATCCTGATTAAATCATTAGAAGATATATCCAGGACCACGAGATCAACAGGATCTTGTCTTTTTATCATGACCAAAACTGTGGTGGCTACTTTGGAGCCAAAAAAACTGCTACAAAAGTTCTTCAATATGAATTTTACTGGCCTAATTTGTTTAAACATGCATATGAGTATTGTAAAAGCTGCACTAGATGTCAACAAGTAGGACGGATCACAAAAAGAGATATGATGCCATTAAATTCGATCTTAGTTGTTGAGATTTTTGATGTATGGAGAATCGATTTCATGGAACCACTTTCAAACTCTTTCGAAAATGAATATATCTTAGTGGTTGTCGATTATATGTCCAAATGGGTAGAAGCTACGTCATGTAGATCGAATGATAGCAAAATTATTATCAAATTTTTTAAAAAAATATTCTCTCTTGATTTGAAATTTCTAGAGCCATTATAAGTGATCAAGAAATACATTTTTATAATCGAACCTTTGCAACCCTGATGAAGAAATACAACATCACCCATAAATTGGCCACACCCTATCACCCCTAGACTAGTGGACAAGTTAAAGTTTCAAATCATCAAATCAAATAAATCCTAGAGAAGACTGTAAGCACCATAGAAAAGATTGATCATTGAAGCTAGTAGATGCTCTTTGGGCATATCGTACTGCCTTCAAAACCAACTTAGGAATGTCTCCTTACAGGCTTGTGTTTGGTAAAGCATGTCACTTGCCAGTAAAGCTTGAATATAGGACTATGTGGGCCATCAAAAAGTTAAACATGGATCTAGATAATGTTGGATAACATAGGAAGTTACAAATTGATGAACTTGAGAAAATCAGGAATGAGGCATACGACAATGCTAAGATATACAAAGAACGAACTAAGGTGTTTCATGATCGAGCAATCCTTAGAAAATTATTTTTATTTGGTTAAAAAGTTTTTTGTATAACTCTAGGCTACATTTATTTCCTGAAAAATTTAGATCTAGATGGACAGGGCCCTATATTGTAAAAGAGATTTTTTCTCATAGAGCTGTAGAAATCAAAAACCCAAGTAATGGTGCTACTTTTAAAGTAAATGGATAATGATTGAAACCATTCTTGAAATTACCTACTAAAATTGAGGAGGAGGCTATGGTTCTCCATGAGCCTATTTATTCTAATTGATTTTATATCCCAGGTTTAGTCTGGCTGAAGACTTAAAACTTAGTACCTTCTAAGAGGCAACCTAGTTTTCAATTTTTGCTTTTACTTTTTTTTGCATTATGTTCAAGCTAATCAAGGCTTGCTTTGTATGGATTTGAAGGCAATATTGGCTAAGATGGGGGAAGCATCAACTTTGAAAAAAGTTTCTGGATCTGGTGATATCTCTCATTTTTCTTTCTCTTTTTATGTACCCTTCATTTTTTCTACTCCATTGAGGATAATATCGATTAAGTTGGGAGAGAGAATAAAAAAAAATTTAAAAGTTCTCAAGTAAGTTAGTATTTAGCATTTAAGCACCAGATTACATTTAAGAATTGAGTTAAATCAAGTATTTTTAAAAGAAAATTGATGTACAGATCAGAGAGTTTGTGAGATATTGAGGGATCAAATATAGAAAAAACTCAATGAAAAGTTAAATTTAGAACTTAAATAATTTTTTTGAGTATTTATAAATTTTTCTACTGGCATCAAAGAAGAGTTTACTTTTTATGGACTCGTGTAGGGTAACTATACGTTTCTTCATATATTTAAAAAAAAAAATTTTCAAGTACTTCATACTGAGTAACCGGACCTCTTTGCCTAAGCAAGCATTGAGTTTCGCATCAAAAGATATGAAGGGCAAAGAAGCTTTATTGTAAAGCTAGTTTTAACTCGTAGCCTGTTTGATTCGAGCAAGTAGGTCTGAGGGGTATTCTATACTTAGTGCTCTAAAGCCATCTGGTTTGGGAGTCATTGACTGAAAACTTGCTACATGGGTCAAACAGAAAACTTAAGGGGTTAAGATACTCAATAGCGGTACAATATTAAAAAGAAAAAGAGTTTAATAAATGAAGGATGGAAGTAACAATGTATTTGTCCATAAGAAGGTTAATGATTTAGAGATAAAGGTAGAAATAATTTAGAAAAAGTTCAAAAAAAATTTAGTGTTCTTAGTTTAACTCTTATATTGATTAATATTAATACTCTAATGACATACCTCACTCACGCTCTACTGTATATCAGTAGCCTTTTTAAAATTATTTGGTAAAATTTGAGACTTTAAGTTAAATGCTACTTAAATTTAAATTCTTTCTTTACTCGAGGATGAGCAAAGTTTAAGTTGAAGGGTGTGATAAGTGGTATATTTTTATATTTATTATAGATATTTTTGATAATTTATGGTATTAACATCTTCTTAAAAATCTAATTTTATGAATTTATTAATTTTTTTAAAAAATAAGTAATTTTAGAAAAAAATATGAAATTAGATATATTTATGAAAAATAAGATGTTAATTTAATTGAGTAATTTAAGCACCAAAATGAAGAAAAATTTTTGAGAAATTTAATGTATATTTTTTTCAATTTTTTAGGTAAAAATCAGAGCAAAAATGGAGCCAAAATATCTAAAAAAAACTTAAAAATAGCCTTCGATGCATGGTCGACCAGTCGGTCGATCCACAGAGCCAGGGCACGGTCCATCAGAAATAATACGCGGTCCACAGGCACGGTCTACGGATGTGGAAGCCTCTTTTGCTTGATCCGACGGTCTAGAACCAATCCGAACCCAAATCGGACGGTCAGAATTGAATCTGACCTTGATAAGGAGTAAAAGATTGATTTTTGGGCTGATCTGAGCGGTCCAATCCAGATCCGATGGCCAAAAATATTTCTAGGAGATCAATACATTTCCTAAGGGTTTTAGGACTCCTATTGTGATCAAAAAGATATGAAAAAAATCATTTATAAATAGGGGGTCCAAGAATAAGCTTAAGGAGGAAAAAAATCAGAGAAAAAATAAGGAAAAAAATAAAAAAAATTCAAAGAGCTTTAGGGATCAATTATTGAAAGATTATAGAGCTAGAGAGCTTGATGTGTGGTTAAATCCCTTCAATTTAGGAATACGATGAAGCCTGTAAATAGATTTTTATTTTTTTTTCTTGTATTTAATTTTTATGCAATAAAATTATACTTTTATTTCATATCTTTTTATTTTTTTTGAGGTATTGATCCAGCCTACACGGCCTATACCCTCTATTGACGTGCCGTGATCTTTGGATACGGTACATGCTTAAGAAAGATAGATCGTGGTATGCTAGATTAAATTTTATATCCTGTAATTGAGTTTAGATAGTTTATACTCCAATAGGATGAGCTGTGATTTACTGATACAGTTTGTATCTCTTAGAGATAAACTATACTAATACCATAATTATAAAAATTAAATATTATAATATAAAAAAAAATAAAATAAATCTCTTTGCATGATGGATTCAGAATTCTTGGGTTATTTCTCTGAATTATTTTCTTTCATAATTTAATTTATATTTTTTAATTTTTTACTATTCTATTTTTTGTTAATCCTTCTGCAATCAATTCTCTTTTATTTTTTTTCTTCATAAAAAAAAAGAGATAATCATCCTAGATTCTCATGGAAACAGTTCCTACTCACCCTATCTATATAGTTTGAGTTGGTTTTTATTTTTGACCGTCTACGACAGCGATCATAAATCAAAGATACTTAATTTTAAATTTATAATATATTTATATTCTATTTATTAATATATGCTATTCTTTATTTGCAGTCATACTACCGATTCGAGACTCCTCAGGATGAGGAGGCTGACCATCGGACCTTCAAGGAGGTCACCATTGTAGGCTTTAGGATGGGCTATACCACCTCAGACAATCTGCCATTAAGTTCTCCAGTTCTGAGTCACCACCAAATTAGAAGTCTTTCACGGATCATTGGATGTGGGGGGATGTATGGAAGACCCTCTATGATCAGTGGAGTAGTGAAGAGTACTTTAGTAGACAGTAGAGTGTCCGACAAAATCAGACCAACTAGCAGGATCTGATCAAACATACTAGCGGCTCTCGTTGGCATACATGTTATCGCAGATAGATTGATAAAAATTCTAAATTTATATTAATCTCATATTTAGTTGATCATATATTTATTTTTATTAACTTAATTTTATTATTTATTGTAGACATGACAGCTGGATCATATACCATGGCAGTTACAGTTGTGGAAGGTCACACACCAGTCTAGGAGGATCAGTGATTACTTAGATTTTAGGTCTAGACAAATCATGGTAACTTAAAAGATTATTTATTAAGTTTTTATATATACTGATATGTATAATAGCACTAATAAATTTCTAAACTGTATAGATAAATTATGTGAAATACGTCATAGCGCGGCATGGTGAGGATCTATCCTCTCAGCCCCTCCTTGACCTCGAAGGATGGCTTAGGGCCACTAAAGGGGTGAGTAGGAGCTGAGTGTTAGGGTTTGAGTATAGCTTCGATCCTCCAATAGCTCACTAGTCTTCGACGTCCTCCTCTCAGGCCTCGACGATCCAGATGTGGAGTAATGCACGTGTCGAGAAGGTCATGCAGAGGCTTTTTGGCCAATGACCTCAGACTTTTGGGATGCCGTCCATGACATAGTTATTAAGATTCTTTGAGATCCATTTCTGCACGATCAACTGAGCTCATTGTCATAGCCATCACAGTAGGTAAGTCAAGCAGTATTAATAAATTTCTTTAATTATTTTAAATTTTTATATTTAAAAGCTTCACATAGTTAGGCTTGATTCAGAGGAAGGGGAACTAAGGGTCAAAAATCAATCAATCAATCTATTTGATAGATGGGATGGAGAAGTAGATACATCCGTATTATTGAATGAAACATATAGGAAGAACCCATTTGAGAATCAAAGGAGTATATCAAAATATATCCCTCCATATCAGTTTAGGCTTGAGGCAGAAAGGAGGGATATCTAGAAGGTCAAAATTCAATCTAACCATCCGATGGATGGGTCAGAGATATCTATAGCTCCGTATCATCAAATGAAATGTGTAGAAATAATCTGTTTGAGAATTGAAGGAGTATATCGAAATATATCCCTCCGTATTGATTTAAGCTTTAAGCGGGTGGGAGAGAGTACCCAGGGGATCAAAATTCAACTTAGCCATCTGATGGAGTACTGGCTAGGGGTGTCTATAGCTCTGTATCATCGAATGAAATATATAAAAATAATTCATTCAAAAATTGAAGTAGTATATCAAAATACATCTCTCCATAAATAATTAGGCTTAAGGTGCATCAATTACTTTAGTTTTACGGTTTCAATTAATTTAGTTCTAAAGTTATTAATAATATTTTATTTTTCTTCATTATAGGATGTTGGGACATCCAGCTGTCATCCACTTACTGCTGTAGAGGATGTACAGGAGTAGGAGAAGGATCTCCATTGATTTTTTTTAGTTTTGATGTAATATATTTAATATTTGAGCAGTATTATTTGTATAATTTAATTTTGATGTAATATATAATATTAGTCTTTTATTTATGATAATGATAGTTAATTATTAGTTATTATAATGTCCATAAATTTATGTTACTTATTAATTTAATTATAATAGATTTTAATAAATAAAATTACTTATTAATTAAATTGTAATAGATCTTAATAAATATAATTGTTAATTTTTTTTAAAAAAAAAACTTATTATTAACGACGGCTGTTGTGATGGCAAAGCCATCGCTAAATGGACTATTAACGATGGCTTATTAGAAATGGAGAAAACCATCGTTAATTTTTTAAATTTTTAAATTTAAATTTTAAAAATATCATAAGTGATGAAAAATCATCGCTAATTATCATTACTCCTACTAGTTATTAGCGATGATATTTTTGCCGTCGCTAATATGCACCTTCAATGTTTAGCTTTTTCTCGATAACTTTATAGCGACGATTTATGTCGTTAATACCATTAGTGACGACATATCTATTATTAGCGACGGTATCTGACCATCGTTAATTATCAATTTTTTGTAGTGTATTAATATTTTGGATCAGACCGAACCTGATCCCGATCTAAGATTCTTTAAACTATTTTCCAAATAACACCCTAAAGAATAATTTTATTACATTAAGGTCCCTGCCAGTTTCTGACAAACTTTATTTCAAAGCAACTATTTTATAGAAAACCCCCTTTTCTATCTAGGATTTATGGTTAAATTCTCTATTGTTAAAAATTTTGATAAAATCACTGTAACTTGCTCATTGTTTATCCGATTTGAATGACTTTTGAACCGTTAGACTCATGATGGCTGAGAAATATTTTGATTAAGTTCTCTATATATAATAAAATATTTAAATAATTTAAATAATTATTTATTTAATAATTTCACTCACTATTGCATTGTTCAAGTATGTTTTCACATAGCCCCAGAGGGTTTGGAGTACTCTATGGATTTTGAATAGCTGAGTCATTGAGAGCTAATGATTTTTTCTCTCATTATAATTTAAAATTATATAAAGATGTACCTATTATACTTAATCTAAAAGTAACTGTAATTAGATATAAAATTAATAGCAATAGGTTGACTAACTTAAATTGTATAAAGACGGAGAGTTCTACACCTAAAGATGGAAATAACTTCGGATTTTTGTAATCATAGTTAGTTAAACCACTGAAAGTATAACTAAAATGATGGATCATAGTTTAAACATAAATTATGTGTTCATGCTATAATTATTATTCTTACTTCATATTTCATATTATTATTGATTATAAAATTTTTCATATTTGTGATTTATGTAATGCATGCTTTGGCATTATTTATTATGTTTAGATTTGCGATTAAATTAGTTACGATACTTGTTATATGCTATGATTCTTGTTCAAAGATATTTTATCGTTGTATAATAAGTGTTATTAGTAGAATTATATTTTGAAATCTATATCATGATCATAATTGTAAGCATGTTCTTTTATTTATAGCTATGATCCCTGCTTCACTCTCATCGTATTTATTTAACATTGTCAGACTGAATGGATCTAATTATCTTGATTGGCACAAGCAGATTCTTATTATCTAAGAATGTCTAGACTAAGATTTAGCCTTTCGTAAGTCTCAGTCTGATCTACCTACCGCCACTAGTTTTTCTGATCAAAAAAAAATATATGAAAAGTGGGAGCATTCTAATAGATTGTCTCTCATGATTATTAAGAGCTCCATAGTGAGAGATATTAGGAATCTATTCTTGATAGTGAATTGACCTTTGGATACCTTTCCTCTATAGAACAGTAGTTTACTAAATCAAGTAAAGCATTAATTAGTATAATAATGAGCAAACTAACTTCTATGAAATATGATAGAATATTTTTAGAGTGCGAAAGTATATTATGAAAATCTGTGATATAGCTGAAAAATTGAATGACTTAAAAATGATAGTATCTGAAAACTTGCTTATCCAATTTGTTCTCAATTCTCTTTCATCCTAGTTTATCTAATTTAAAATTTACTACAACATGCACAAAAAATTATGGTTAATATTAATGAATGAACTCATCTCCAAATATATGCAAGAGGAAGAGAGATTGAAATAGAAAGAGATCCCAGTTGTTTACATGGTTACAGAGAAGCATCTTAAAAGAAAGAAGATGAAGAAAGGAAATAAAAGATGGAGCAATCTATCAAAGAAAAATTCTTGCAAATTGAAATATTTCCTCTATAACAAAAAGGAACATATCAAGAAGGATTGTAAGAAAAGAAGAAAATGGTTCAAAAAGAAGGATATCCTCTTATCACTTATTTATTTTGAAATCAATTTTATTGATGTTCCTTCTAATACCTGATGGATTGATTCAGGTGCTACAATTCATGTTTTTAATTCATTGCAGGGATTTCTTTCAAGTTGGAAGCTAGATGACAGAGAGCGATGGATCTTTATGAGAAACTGAATGAAGTCCAAGATTATTTCAGTTGAGACCTACAAACTTATTACAGAGATTCAAATTGCATCTACATAATTTCTTTTATGTTCCTCCAGTATTTAGAAATTTAGTTTCCTTATCAATGCTTGATTTAGAAGGTTTTTTATTTACTTTATGAATTCAAGTATTAAATTAATAAAAAATTTATTTTGATTAGTACTGAAATATTGTGCAATAGATTATATAAAATGAATTTAGATTCTTCTTTTGCATAGTCTTTACTTATTTTGAATGTTAATATCAGAATAAAACATGATATTATCAATGAGAGTTCTTCAATATTGTGGCACAGACAATTAGGTCATATATCAAAAGAAAAGATGACTAGATTGGTTAAGAAAAATATTTTATCGAATCTAAATTTTAGTAATTTTGGTATGTGTATAGATTGCATTAAAGAAAATAAATTAAAAATTATAAAAAGCATGCTACTAAAAGTCAAGAACTCTTAAAATTGATACATACCGATATTTGTGGCTATTTTTTATCTTATTTTGGAGGGCAAAGATATTTCATCATATTTATTAAGATTTCTCACATTATGATTATATTTTTTTATTACATAAAAAGTCTGAAGCTTTGAAAAACTTTAAAGTATATAAAACTAAAGTAGAAAATCAATTAGATTAGAAAATTAAGATTATGAGATCTGATAAGAGTAGTGAATACTATGATAGATATGATGAATCTAGACATACTTCTAGATCTTTTGTCAAATTTCTTGAATAGCATGGCATTATTGAATAGTATACTATACCAAAAAATCTCCAACAAAATGGTGTGGTTGAAAGGTGTAATCGCACCACTACAACAAAATAGGTTATTAGCAACAAAAAATTTTCGTCGCTAATAACCGATTTTCGTTGCTAATAATATTAGCGACAAAATTTTAATCGCTAATATTTCATCACAAATAATCCCATCATTGATAATATTTTATGATGAAAATATTTTTTTTCATTAATAAAAGATGTTTGCGATGAATATTTTTTATCGTTAAAAAAAATTGATGAAAAAATTTAATCTAAAAAATGATATTTACGATGAAAAATTTTTGTCGCTATTATTTGCTAAAGTTTTAGTGACAAAAATTTTCATCACAAAAACCTATTTTTACAATGAAAATAATTCATCACTATTAATTTAATAAAAAAATATTTAAAAAAAATTGAATAATATTAGCGATAAAAAAATTCATCATAAATAATATTATTTGTGATGAATATATATTCATCACTGTTAATTATATATTTATTGATAAATTAAATTATGTTAGTAAAATATTTTTAACGATGCATATTTCATCGAGAATAATTCCGTCACTAATAATTTAGTCATATTTTTTTTAAAAATGTATGAATATATATTTTAAATTTATATGTATAATATTTTTTATAAATTAAAAAATTAAAATAAAAAATTTATACAATAAATTGATAAATAAATTTTATTATTTTATAATATTAAATTAAAATTATAAGATATTTGAAATTAAAAAAAAATACATCAGTAAGCCATCAAATATCGGCATCTGGAGAACGAGCTGGAGATGGAGAGCACTCAACGGAGCTCGGACCGATAATGGAGCTCAGATCGGCCTGCTGCTGTCTTATAAGCTGTATCGTCTGCTCCATCTGCACCATCTGCTCCATCATCTAGATCTGAAAGTGCTGATAGTCATCGATGCGTGCAGCCAACTCCTGAGCTCACTGTCGATCCTCGACAGCCTGCTGTCGATACTCGACAGTCTGCCTCTGCACCTCCATCAACCGAGCCTCGCACGTAGAATGGATGTCTGCCCTAGATGTGCATGAGGATGAAGGAGTAGTGATCCCATACCCTAGATCCCTAACATAACAGAGTCTCGTACCGAGCATCCGATCACAGATCTCATCATCTGTGGGTGCGGTTGAGCCCTCAGGGGTAGGCTGGGATCTAATCTCTATTATATGATCCTGAAAATTAAAATTATAGTTATTTTAATTTTGTAATAAAAATCAGATTGTGAATGAAAAATAATTAAAAAAACTTACAAAGAGCTCCTGGCTCCCCATCATCCACTCCCCCGACCGTCGCTGGTGGGTCCGCTGGTAGATATTGATCCTATTAGAAAGCTCGCCACTCTTAGCATCTCTTTACGATTTAAAAATTAATTAAAAAAATTAAATAACTAAAAAATTATATACTAATTAAAAATTAAAAATTACTTACCATGTGCTCCATATGACGAGCAAACGATCTCGAACCCCCACAATGTGGCACGATCTGTCTCACCCGGTTCATCATATTCTGGGCACATCATCTCTGTAAAATTACCAGTAAAATTAGTAAATAAAAATTTAATTTAAGAATAAATGATTAAGTCATTAAACTATAAAAAAAAAGTTTAAATATGTAACCTGATATGCCAGATCCTCATATTGCCGGCATATAGTAATCCAATCATCTATGGTGATCTGTCATAGGGCTGATGCCGTGCTGCCTCCTCCCCATGATCTTGCACCACCCGATACCAATGCTGATGCATGTGATGGCGATAGTCCTTGAAATGCAACGATAACTGAATGTCGATGGCTCACCTCACACGATCCTCCTCAAAATCAGTGATATCAAATATACCCTGCCAATAATAAATATTAGAAGAATACTATGCAAATTAAATATTCATAATATAATTTATTTTACTTATAAGTGGGTGTAGAAAACCTCTCTCTGAGCCGATAGAATGTGACGCCAATCGAAGAGCGTCACGGGGGCATAACTAAGGCATATGATGCCCAGCTCAGTCTGCCATGGGTCACACCATCTCCTAATGGATCTGATGTAGCCAGCCGGTATCTCGATCCAGAGACACTGTCCCGGGTGCTCGCATCTTCAATTTTCCAGAGCGAGGTTCTTCGATGGACCTTGCCCTTGCCTCACCACCGATGAGGACTCACCTAAAACAACAATAAATAAATCATTAGCATGATCCAAATAAAAGAATCAAATTTCATTATGTATAAAGTGTAATAGTTAATACCACTGGGACCCGCCTCACTGAGACCTGCCAGTGCAGGACCCTTTGACAGTGAAGCCGGTGCGGCAACGGAGATCGATGGAGGTACCTCAACCTCTGAGGCATCTATAGGGAGCTGTGAATGCGAACATCGTCGTCTGTCTCTTAGGGCCATATCTATAAAAATTGAGATATAAATAAATATAATATTGAATAATAATAGTAGAAATTAAATAATATTCTAATGAATATAATTATATCACATACCATTATTGGAAGATAAAATTGAACGAAGAATATAGATCTACTCATCAATATTAGTTTCTTTCTCGATGTGTAGATCCTCGTCCGAATCACAGTAATCAATATATGTGTCATCTTCTATCTCATCATCATTTATAAACTGATCATCATCCTCCGACTCATCAAGATTAAATACAAAATCAGCTTCAACTTCGTTGGATGGAAGATCAGCCCTATTCAAAGGTGCCGTTACAAGTTCTTCATCAATCAAAAGCTCGGCTAATATTTGTTCTTTTTGCTGAAAAGCTTTCTCTTCATATAAATCTAAATTTTTATCCATCTCTAATCAAGTTGGTATGTCATATACGCCTCTAGATGTTATTTTTTATACAACATGTCAATTACCTCGATACTTTAGATCCTTCAAATATATTACTTATTTTGCTTGAGTTGCTAATATATACAGCTCATTTTGGTACCATGTTCGTGCAAAATTTACACTGATAAATTGTGAATCGATATGAATACCGATCTTTTTATTACTAATATCCCACCATTCACATTGAAAAAAAAATAGAATTACTGGATCCATACTTCAGTTCTATGATATCTACTAGTACACCATAATAATCAATCTCTTCTTCTCCTTCATATCCTGTTGTAGCAATTTCACTATTCTAGGTTCGTCGTTGCATCTCAAGCTCCCTTGTGTGAAATCTCATTCCTCCAGTAATATAGGATGTATAATGATTAATCCTTCGATCGGGACCACATGCTAAATCGTGCAACTCATCGATCGCACCCACTTCTTTATTGAAATACTTATGTTTCATCTACATCATAAGATAAAAAATTATGTTGGTTTAAATAATATTATTTATAAGTAAATAAATAATGTATCATTAATGCAACTTACAAGATTACCAAACTATTTTACAAATTTCTTCCTATGTCGATCATCGGCATCCGTATTATTCTCTCTACATAGTATACTCTTGTGCTCACTGCAAGAAGTTACAATTTTTAATTTTATATCGACATAAAAAATTTTTAAAAATTAAATAGTATGGTAAGATGATACTTACTCAATAAAATCTTTAATTTTTTTATAATTATTTAGAACATAAAAGTATGTTTTGGATAGCTCGTTCGCATCCATAAATTCATATCTCCTTGCACCAGTAGGTCGAACCGTTTGTTTAAATATAGACAATATTGATTCATTGTTACCTCATTCATGGTCTGCATTACGATCTGCATGATTGAATCTTATTTCGATATCGTCAAGATACATTGAGCAGAACGTGACATACTCAGTAGCTACATATGCTTCCGCTATAGATCCTTTAAGCCTTGCTTTATTACGGATATATTTTTTTAAGGTGCACAAGAATCTGCAAATAAAAATAAATTTAAATTTTAAAAATACATTTACATCTTATAATTGATATGATAAAGTATGCATAATTTTTTTACCTTTCATTAGGATACATCCATCGATAATGTACTGATCCGAACAAAAGAGCTTTCTTTGAAAGATGAACAGCTAGATGCACCATAATATCAAAAAATGATGATGAAAAATTTTTTTCTTACTTACAAAGAATGAGTACAATATCCTTCTCTGATCTCTCAAGTAAGTTAATCTTCAATTTTTGACAACACAGTTTTTGGAAGAACACTCTCAGCTCAATCAATGCAGTTTGACCATCACCACCCAAATAACCATGCATGGCCACAGAAAGCAAACATTACATCATCACATGGGAGTCATGACTTTTCATACCGGAGATATTGCTATTGTTGTTCCAATACACCACAATATATTTGAAGCATATGCATCAGAAAACTTTACGATTTTGAATCATCTACAGAAATTCTTCTTTTCCTCTCCAAACAGTGAATAGCATGCAGGTGGCATAAAAAATCTCTCACCTCGATGAACTAAATACAACTCCAACCTGATTCCCATTTTCTGCAAATCAAGATGAGCTTTTGTACCATTTTTTATTTTTTCTGAAATATTCAATACAGTACCGATGATATTATCATAAATATTCTTTTCAATATGCATTACATCCAGATTGTGACGAAGTAGTAGCTGCTTCTAATACGGTAATTTGAAAAAGATGCTTCGCTTTGTCCAATTCAGCTCAGCTTCAGTACGCTTTCGCTTGCGAGTACCTGATATTTTTTCAAATTGGATGTTTTCAATGACTTTAAGTTGTTCTAAAATTTTTGCTCCACTTAACTCTTTAGGTGACGGACGCCGATCGGACTTACCATCAAAATATTGATTATAACGGATCCTCCAAGAATGATTAGCAGGAAGAAATCGCCGATGACCCATGAAACATATTTTTCGTCTGTACTTTAAATGTAAAGAGGATGCATCCCTATTGCATATTAGACATGCAAGATATCCTTTGGTACTCCATCCAGATAAATTTTTATATACTGAAAAATCATTTATGGTCCATAGAATCGAAGCATGCAACTTAAAATTAATTCGACTCACAGAATCATATGTCTGTATCCCATTTTTCCATAACTCCTTCAGATCATCAATTAAAGATCGTAGATATATATCAATTTCATTACCTGATGCTTTTGGATCCGAAATTAATAGTGACATAAAAATAAATGGTTCTTTCATACACTTTCTACGTGACACATTATATACAACTAGCATCACAGGCCACATGCTGTAAGAGGTACTCAGATTGCCAAAGAGATTAAATCCATCTGTCGCTAGACTAAGCCAGATATTGCGTGGGTCACTCGCAAAGTGCGGATGCTTTGCATCGAAGTCTTTCCACACTAAAAAATTGGCCGGATGGCTAAGTATGTTCTCCTCCGAAACCCACTGCTCATAATGCCATCTCATTTCTTCAGCTGTCTTTGTGGACATATTCAACCTTTGAAGTTTTAGAATTAATAAAAAATATCTCAAAATTTTTTGAGATATCTTCTTTGCTTTCCTATTATCGATTTTGTATCTAGGCTCACCGTATTTTGAACATTCAGTTATTTGTTCGTTATCCTTATAAAATAATATGCAATCATTTTTGCAGGCATGTATAGGAGTATAGCCAAGTCTCATTTCTTGCATGTATATTTTTGCTTCAAAATATGATTTCGGAAGTCTCTCTCCATCAGGCAGAGCTGCTTTAATCAATGTTAAAATTTGATCAAATGACTTCTGACTCCAACAGTTCATGATTTTAAGATGAAGTAATTTTATCAAAAACTCTAACTTAAAAAATTTTGTACAATTTGGATAGAGTAGCTCTCGTGAATCCCTTACAAGCTTTGCAAATTGTTCAGAAGTCCCTTCTACCTCAAGCCAGATATTATGCTCATGATCAGAATTGCTTTCAGATGCAGCAGTATTCATGCGTACATTTGAACAAGCACCTTGATGTAAATCATCTAACAATTCTCCAATACCACTATGTTCGACAGGTCCAGCACCATCGATACTATCATCTTCAGTATCGTCATCGTCGTGCACCACTCTATTCGGATCACCCTCTCCATACCATATCCAACAAGTATACTTCTTATCCATACCATATTGTAGCTGATGCTCCTCAACAAGTGTTATGTGATGATATATCAAATTGACACATCTCTTGCATGGACACTTTATCCGACTAGCACTGTCAGCCTTATGCCGTGCAAAGTCAATGAAATCTTGAACTCCTTCTCGATATTCATGCAAAAAAATACCTCTAGCATTCATCTAACTTTTGTTGATATTTATCTAACAACAAACACAAAATTATTAATAACCAAAATAAAGTTTAGTGGTATTCTGGATCCCGATCTGAATTTCGGACTGAATCGCGTTCTGAATTCCAGCTAAAATCCCGACCCGAATCCAGATCCAGATCACTTGATACAAAATGCATGATCCTATTCTTTTCAAATCATTACTAACAAGTGTGGCCCTATCCCTTTCAAAAAAGTAATAATCGATTATTGTTATTAGTGGATATTTCGTCTCATTTTCGTAAAAATTTCAACAGCATCTCCCCATGGTTCTCCAAGTATACGATATGGATATGGTGCCTACACACCCTATCCACCATATATCCGAAGAATAATGGACAGATAACTACTAAATATCATATAATAAAATGAAATATCAACTATTAATAATAATAATATTATTACTTTTTCAAAAAGTCTGAATACGGGATATCCAAGTTTCGATCTCGATGAAGATCGAAACTTCAATGGAAATCTACGGCTCAATATAATTTAAGTACCATCTTTGAATGTGCATTCGAAGATAGATTTCTAATTTATCAAAAAAGAATAACTTCATATTAAAATTTTTTCATTAAAAATTTCAATAATTTTTTTTTAAAATAGAAATATTTTTTTATTTATAATTTCAGCAGTATACAAAATAGCATATAAAATAATTTAATTATAACAAGTAACAGCAATGTGCATTGTGTTAGTGAAAAAAATAATTAATCAAATAATTAAATAATTTCAGCAGTAACACTAAAAAATAATAAGCAATAATTATAATAATTTTAGTCCGATCCGATCAGGCCCGATCCGGAATCGACCCGACCCGACCCCGACCCGCCCCAACCCGACCAAACCCGGTCCCACCCGACCTGCCGGACCACCCCATCTCCGTCCCCGGACCCATTCCCGAAGGCCCCAACCCGACCCGAAATCGACCCGATCCGGAGCCGACCCTGACCCGACCAGACCCGTACCCGACCCAACCCCACCCCGACCAGACCTGGCCCGCCTCACCCGACTTGGACTGGCCCCACCCCGACCCGGCCCCAACCCGACTCGGACTGGACCCGACCCGACCCGGCCCAATCACGGACCCGACCCGCCCCAGTCCGGCCCAACCCGCACCAACCCAGCCCGACCCAACACGACCCGAAAATGACCAGGCCTGGCTCAACCCCATCACGGACCCGACCCGACCCAGTCACGGACCCGGCCTGGCCCCAACCTGACCTGCCCCATCCCGGCCCCATCCCCGAACACATCCCTAAAGGCCCCTACCCGACCCGGAACCGACGCGGCCCGAACCCTACCAAACCCAACCCATCCCATCCCGGCCCGAACTCGACCCACCCCAGCCCAGCCCGACCCTAACCCGACCCGCCCCGGCTCCACCCGACCCGCCCCAGCCTGATCCGACCCGACCCGCACCAACCCGGCCCGGCCCAGCCCGACCCGAAATCAACCAAGCCCGGCCCGACCCCATCACGGACTCGGCCCGCTGTGCCCGGACTCGGCCCGGACCCGACTCGACCCGGCCCGACCCCGACCCGACCCGACCCGACCTGTACCATACCCGACCCGACCCCGGCCCAGCCCGGCCCGCCCCACCTCGACCCGCCTCGGTCCAAACCCGACCCGGACTGGACTCGACGCAACTTGGTCCAGTCACGGACCCAACCCACCCCAGCCCGACCTGACTCGGCCCACCCCGCCCCATCCCAACCCGGCCCCAATCCGACCCGGACTGGACCCGACCCGACCCGACCCAGTCACGAACCTAACCACCCCAGCCCGAACTAGCCCGACCCAACCCGCACCAACCCGGCCCGGCCCAGCACGACTCGAAAATGACCAGGCCCGGCCCGACCCCATCACCGACCCGGCCCAACCCAGTCATGGACCCGACCAGAACCTGGACCCGGACCCTGCCACGGCCACAACCATGGCCCAGCCCCGTAGAACCCCATCTCCGGCCAGCCGGTGCCGAACCACCGTCCCCATCCCCGACCCCGACCCACAGGCCCCGTGGCCCCAGCCCGCAGGCCCCACTGCCTCGAACCGCAGGCCCCATAACCCCGGACCGCCGTCCCCGGCCCCGACTCGCAGGCCCCAGCCAGTCGGCCCCGTCACTGTCCCTGGCCCCGGCCCGACCCCCCCCCAAAAAAAGGAATAAGCTCACCTCGACGGCAGCACTGGCGACAGCTTTGCGGACGGTGACGACGATGGCAACGGTGGAGCGAACAGCTACGGCAGCTGGGCATGGGGAGAGACGCGGGACGTCAAGGGGGAGGGAACACGAGAGAGAGAATGCCGAGTGAGGGCAGGGGGGAAGAAAATGGGTTTCAGATGGGACATGACGGGACGCAGGATATTAGCAACAAAAATTTTCATCTCTAATAATTTATTTTCATCGTAAATAATTTAAATGAAAAAAAAATTGCAATAAAAATAAGCTTTTCGTTGCTAATAACCTAACTAGCAATGAATAACTTTTCGTCGCTAATATTTTTTGTCAAAAAAAATTCCCACTGGCAAAAAATTTTTTCAAAAATTTTTGTCGCTAATAATTCATCACAAATAATTTAAACGTAAAAAAATTTTGTGATGAAAATAAGCTTTTCGTCGTTAATAACTAACTAGCAATGAATTACTTTTCGTCGCTAATATTTTTTGCCAAAAAAAAATCCATCACAATTTTTTTTTCAAAATATTATTTACAATAAAAATATATTATTTTATCGCTAATAGTCTCAAAATTTTATTTACGATGATTATTTTTTTTGCTAATTATATTATTAGCGATGAAAATTTTCTTCCATCGTTAATAATTACTAAAAAAGATTTTCTCATTTATAAGTTTTTAATAAGTAATTATATGATGCTCGCATGATAAAATTTGTTCAGATCCAACTGACAAGATAGACGGTATGACCATATTAATTCACTGAAAGCGAGTTTAAAGATTTGACTACAAACTTTTTAACTTAGAGCTTCTAGCAAAAAATAATGATATTTGAGAGGTCAAAAAATAGAACTAGGCCTCTTTAGCACCAAAGCCCAACTATGGGGTGCAAAATTTTCTTTTGATCTACTGCCATATCATCCTTTTTATTTTTTTTTCTTTTATTTATTAAGTAAAATGGATGGAAGACCAACCAAAATCAGACAAAAGCATGATTCAAACTAGGGGTGTCAATGGGTCAAATTGTATTTGGTTTATATGCAAGTTGAAGTAGGTTCGACCCATACCCCACATATACTTTTCCTTCATCCATATCAGCTCATCAATCTTTTTAAATTTTTATTCATTACTTATGTGTATAACTAAGAAATAAAACAAAATGAGATTTTCAAAGATCACAAGCAACAAAATCAAGATTTATCTTTAAATATGTCATTATAAATATAATAAACATAAAATTTAGTATATATGATAATTATAAACTAAATAATGATAAAACTAGATAAAATACACTCATATATTCTAAAATATTAGTGATAAAAATTTTTCATCATAAATAGTGATTATTCATGATGAAAATATATTTTTTATTATAAATACATGTTATTTATGATGAAAATAGAGTTTTCATCACAAATAATTTGTAATTTCTAAATTTTTAATTTTTTAATTTTTTTATTTATTAATGAAAAAATTTTTCATCATAAATAATAGAGTATTTGTGATGAAAATTGAGTTTTTATTGCCAATATTCTATTATTGACGATGATAAATTTTTATCGTAAATAATTTAAAATTTTTAAATTTTTAAAATTTTTTATTTTTTTTCATGTATTAACAACGAAAATATTACATCATAAACACTAGAGTATTTATGACCAAAAATTAGTTTTCATCATAAATATATAAGTATTTATGACGTAACATTATCATCGTAAATAATCTATAATTTTTAAATTTTTAAAATTTTTTATTTTTTTTATATATATTAGTGATGAAAAATTTTTATCATAAATAAAATATATTTATGATAAAAATTTTATTTTCATTACCAATAATAATTATTTATGATATATTTTTTTTATCACCAATAATTTATAATTTTTAAATTTTTTATTTTCTTTTAAATATTAATGATAAAATTTTTTTATCATAAATACTTAAGTATTTACAATAGAAAATAAATTTTCTCAGGAATACACCTATATTTGTGATGTAATATGTTCATCATAAATAATCTATAATTTTTAAATTTTTAAATTTTTTTAATTCTTTCACATATTAGCGATGAAAAATTTTTATTATAAATAATATTAATTTATGATGAAAATATAGTTTTTGTCACCAATATGCTATTATTTATGACGTAATAGTTTCATCACAAATAATCTTTAATTGTTAAATTTTTAAAATTTTTTATTTTTTAAAAAATATTAGTGATGTTATCGTAAATAATATGTATTTATGATAAAAATTTAATTTTTATTGCAAATACTTCCATTATTTACAATGAAACTATTTTCATCATTAATATTTGAAAATTAAATATTAAAATAAATATTTTATTATTTATGATGATTAATTTTATCATAAATAATTTATATTTACGATGAAATTTTATTTTCACCATGAATATAAAGATATTTATGATGAAAAATTGGTTTCATCATAAATAAATAATTATTAATGATGAATTTTGGTTTTCATCATAAATATCATTATTTACGATGAAATATATTTTCATCATAAATAAATTCATCATAAAAAGTGGTATTTTTTGTAGTGCACCTTGACAAACATGGTGAGGAGTATGATAAGCAATTCCTTATTACCTTTGAATTTATGGAGAGAAGCCTTAAAAACTATTATATATATCCTAAATCAAATATCTAGTAAGGTTGTTCCTAAAACTCCTTTCAAGTTATAGATGGATAAAAAATCAAGTTTAGCGCATTCACATGTTTGGGATTGTCTTACAGAGACTCGATTATATAACCTATAAGAAAAGAAATTGAATCCTAAAACTGTTAGTTGTTATTTTATAAGATATCCAGAAAGGTCAAAAGCATTTAGATTTTATTGTTCATCATATACCACTAAAATTATTGAAACTAGAACTACTCAGTTCATTGAGGATGATGAAAATAGTGAAAGTGGTGAACTGCGTAATGTGGTATTAAAAAAAATAAAAAAATTTTTCTTATTACAGTAACACCTAGAGATATTCCATATGAACCTATTCAATCTGAGATTGTGAAATATCAACAGATGATTGATACACCACTTATCGAACAATATGTCAATGAACCTGATCCGATTTAAAATAATCACAATAACGATACTGAATCTAAAGTATTACATGTTGGGTTTCGATAGGGGAAGTGCATGTAAAAATTTTAAAACTTTTTTGAAATCATAGCGGAAGTATGATTAAAACATCTTTTAATCTAGCATGCAAAGATCTAATCTAATCACCTACAAATCTAGTTCATATCATGAATAACAAAATTGTAATATGCATCTGATTTCAAAATAATAAACTGAAAATAAATCGATGATTGGATCACCTACCTGAAGCGCTTGACTCTTTCGTCAGATCGAATTTGAGGATGTCTGCAGGTTTTATCGAAGCCACACACACGTTCGATCTCTATAGGTATCCGCATAGAGCTGCAGCAAATTGAAGTGCCTGAGATCACCAAGATGTTAGCTCTCTTGTAGATCTTGCTCCTTCAGGTTCAGAGCTGATCTCCTTCTTCGACTGTCATAGAAGAAGACTCTCGGATCAATATGCAAATACCTTTCATACAGAATCGGAGGATCCAAAAGATGATAGAACTCGTTTCTCCCTTTCTTCCTTTCTCTTTCTCACTGATCTCTCTCTTTCCTCTCTAAGGTGGCTGACGAAGAGGATGGGGCATGTGGATCTAGGTGGAAGTAGGGAGATGGGGCAGCAGCACTTAGATTTAGGATTGATGACAAATTATTTCAATGCCCAAGACCCCTCCCCTTCTATAATTGATGGCCCAAGGGAGAAGATAGAGTTTGAATGATCTTGGACTCTTATATGATAAGAGTTTAAGTTCAAAACAAGCCTTATCTTATCCCAGAAGAAGAGAGGATAGAGATTATCAGGAGGGGGCACCAAGAGATGAATTTGCGCCCCTCTCCCTTTCTCCTTCACCATGTGCGATGCCAATCTGATATTGACATCCATATGGGGTGACAAAAGAGAGAGAGAGAGAGTCGCAGATTAGTTGAACTCTGGTTTCAATTCAATTGGACTCAGTTCAGATTTGATTCGAACCCAATTCGAAATCGACTCGAGCCCAATTCGATCCAAATTCAATCCTAATCTGATTAGGATCCAATTCTGAAACCAAAATCCCAATTAGACTCAATTAAGTCAAGCTCAAACTAATTAAATCAGATTTAACTAATTAGAACTTGATTCCCAACTTGATCTCATCAAATTGGCTTGCAACATTTGCAATTAGGTCCTCCTAGCTAATAATTAGTTGATCTAGTACTTGTAACTTTTATAAGTTGATCCAAATTATCAATCAAATTGAGAATTTGATTATATTCCAACCATTTGATCTGATCAAACTCTTTTTTGTGTATGACCCCATAGATTCTATTCTATCTAGTAGTGAGACATACCATGATCTCCATCATAATATCATTAAAATTTTTTTCAATAGGTTGGAATACTTCCAACTCTAACCCATCAAGGATCATCGATCCAGAATAGTCCTAGTGAGCTCCCACAATCCACTAGTGACGCCTAACAGCATGTGATGGCAATTCAATAGAATAAAATAAATAGAACCTTTAGGGATAGTTATCATGTGATTCAGTTCTTCTATTATTAGTTCTGATATGATGGAGGTTATAGAATCTCATCAAATCTCATCATCCATCATATGAAAGATTCAATTAGCTCAAGTTCAAATTATGATACCAATGAAAACTCTTTTCTATCTATCACCTTACTGTGGCCACAAACTTATGGACTTAGCCTCTTAAATCTCATAGGACTACTCCTTATCTACTAAAATTGATAGATCTCATCTAAGTACGCACCCTACTCCTACAATGAACCTACTACAGCCAACGTCTACTATAAAGATCCGTATGACTAAAGATCATGTTTACGTATAGTCAAACTACAGCAATCCTACTATGAGTAGCCGAGGTACTGCAGATCAAGGAACCACTCACACCACTATATTATCGAGAAGATTACTGACAAGTAAGTAGACATCTATGTAATCTCTCGTTTGGTCATGCTTAGTATCGATGTTCTCTAACAACCACCCATACTTTTGCTCAGTGACCCCACACTATAGACTAGAAACTCATCTATCCCGAAAGAAGTGATCCACGTACTAATCTAATCAGATCATTCACCATCCCTATTATGATCCATCGATTAGGAGTAATTTAAGAATTAATTATATATATTTCTAATTCTCAATACTTAAGAATATGTATCTTTAAGTCATTAATTTTTAGGATAATTCTTAGACACATTGAACAAGAATGGAAAGAAAAATATCCTCTATTGATTATCAAAAATATTTAAGCACAAAAATATATCTTAGAACTATTATAATGTGTTAGCCATATTGGCTTTTCAGGACATACATCTAACAATTTTTTACTTGTCCTAAAGCCAATTGGCCACTATCCTAAGTTCCACCTTCTCAAGGTGGACTTCAGTCTTCTGCTGACTTAATTGCTTCATCAGTAGATCAGCCACATTATCTGCAGAGTCTACTCTTCGCATCTTGACGTACTTCTTCTCGAGATAGTCATGTATGATACGATATCACTGCTCGATATGCTTAGACTTCTGATAAGATCTGAGCTTTTTTAGTGAGTGCTATGGCACCATTATTGTCATAGTATAGAGCGATGGTATCTGATGTCATTATACTAAGTTCTGTGATAAATTTTTGTACCAAAAGGCTTCTTTTATAATATCTAAGGCAGTGACATATTCAGCTTCCATCATTGAGTCTGTTATGATGGACTGCTTGAAACTCTTTCAGTAGTAGCACCACCATTGCATACAAATATACACCATGATGTAGGCTTTTTATAATCAGAATCAGACATAAAGTCTGAATCTGTGTATCCTTCAATTCGTAACTTCGATCCTCCATCAAAAATCAAAAATAGATCCTTAATTCTTCTCAAGTACTTAAGGATGTTCTTCACAGCTATCCAATGCTCTTCATCTGGATTCGACTAATACCTACTCGTGACACTCACAGTAAGAGCATTATCAGGTCAAATATATAATATGATACACATGAGGCTCCCTATAACTGAAGTATATGGGATCTTGCTCATGCACTCAATCTCCTCAAATATGGTTGGACACATCTACTTGGAGAGAGCGATGCCATGCCTTAGGGATAGTAATCTCCTTTTAGAGTTCTCCATGCTGAATATTTTTAGTACTTCCTTTATGTATATTTTCTGTGACAGACCAAGCATTCTTTTAAATCTATTTCTATAGATCTTTACTCCTAGAATATAGGATACCTCACCTAAATCTTTCATAAAAAATTTTTTGGACAACCATCTTTTGACTGAGGTCAATATGGGAATATCATTTCTAATAAAGAGGATATCATCCACGTACAATATGAGAAATATGATAGTACTCTCACTGACCTTCTTGTACATACAAGGTTCTTCCTTATTCTTGATGAAATCAAATAATTTGATCGCAACATTGAAATAAGTATTCCAACTCTGAGATGCTTGCTTTAATCCATACATTGATCTTTACAGCTTGTAGACTTTATGATCTCCATCACTGGATGTGAAATTCTTTGACTGTTCTATATAGATATTTTTCTTAAGATATCCATTCATAAACGCCGTCTTCATGTCCATCTGTCAGATTTAATAATCATAAAAGGCTATAATTGCAAGCAGTATGCAGATGGATTTAAGCATAGCCACAGGCAAAAAAATATCCTGATAGTCAATACCTTCAAATTGATTATAACCTTTCACCACAAGCCTAGCTTTATAGATCTCTATCTTACCATCTGTACCTATTTTTTTTTGTAAATTCATTTACATCAAATAGGTACTATACCCTTTGGTGGATCCACTAAGATCCATACTTGATTCGAATGCATTGAGTCAATCTCTGACTTTATAGCATTTAACTATTTCTCGGAGTCAATGTCAAACATTGCCTCGCCATAGGTTTCAAGATCATCTCTATGACCTTTATCTCCTGCAAAAAATATTTTCTCTACATCCTCTATAAGCATACCTAAATATCTTCTGGAGGATGGGAGACCCTACTTGATCTATAAGGTAGAGGAGGAACAACTATTTCTACTGGCTCAGTGTTAGTGGGTTTATTAGGTTCAACAGCTCGTTGCTCTTTAGAGACTTTTTCTTCGAGCTCAATCAATCTTTCATTGCCACCATCTTGGATAAATTATTTTTTTAAAAAATATGGCATATCGACTCACAATCATATTATGACCATCAAGAAAGTAAAAGTAGTATCCTATTGATTCCTTAGGATATCCTATGAAGCAAGCTTTCATGGACCTAGTCTCTAACTTGTCAGCCATTTATCTTTTCACACAGGCTGAACATCTCCAAATCTTAAAGTGACCAAGATTTGATTTTTTATCATGCTATATCTCATACAGTATGGTACGAACGGACTTAGAGAGAACCCTATTTAGTTTATAAACTACAGTTAGTAAGGCATGATCTCAAAGATACAAGGGTAGGTCAGTGAAACTCATCGTGGACCAAACCATATCTAATAGGATCATATTCCTTCTTTCGAATATCTCATTGAGTTGAGGTATAACAGAAAGGGTCTATTGTGAGACAGTGCCATTTTTTCTGAGATAACTCAAAAATTTTCTACTATATAAAGTATTCTCCTCCTCGATCTGATTGAAGAATCTTAAAGAATTTTTTTATTTGCTTTTCTACTTCACTTCTTGAATTTTTCAAAAGCTTCGACTTGTGTCTCATCAAAAATATATATCTATACCATAAAAAATCATCGATAAAGATAATGAAGTAGTGGTAACCATTTCTGGCCTACACATCAAATAGACCACACACGTCAGTGTGTATCAAGACAAGTAACTCAATGGCCCTTTCTCCATATCCCACAAAGGGTAACTTGATTATTTTTTTTTGAAGGCAGGATTCACAAATTGGATATGACTCAGAATTCAATAAGCCTAGGATACCATCTTTTTTCAGTTTGTTTATCTTATCCTCTCCTATATGGCCAAGTCTAAGGTGCCACATGTACTTGTGGTCAACATCATCTCTAAGTCATTTATTTCCTACGGTATTCACTAACTACTCATTTACATTCACACACACAACAACATGTAGGTGATAAAGACTGTCAATAAGAGGACTACATGCAATCAATTTATTTCACAAATAAATTAAACAATAATCTTTATTAAAATTAAATACATAGTCTTCCTGTGCTAGTACAGATATGAAAATCAGTTCCGGCTAGCTATAAATACAAAGTAGCAGTCTTTTAAAATTAATCCAAAGTCTGGTGGTAGTCGAAGAGAGTAGATTCCAATGGCTTCAACAGCAATCTTTGCTCCATTACTAATCCAAAGGATCATCACACCATGCCTCAACCCTCTACTATCTATTAGACCCTGCATAGAAGTACATATGTGAGCACTTGAACCAGAGTCTAATACCGAACTAGATGTAGAGGAAACACTTAGGTTAGATTCAACAACGAGCATATCTTTTGAAGATTTATTATCCTTTTTGATCTTTAGACTCTCCAGATACAGTGGACAATTTTTTTTTTAGTGGCCATCATTTTGACAGTAAAAATATTTTTCTTTGTCTGCAGCCTTCTTTGGAATATCCTTCTTCGGCTTGCTCTCCTTCTTCTGCTTCTTCACAGGCTTATTCTTCTTCTTTTTAGAAGATTATTTTTGGAAGGAAGAAGCCTGCTCTACAGCAAGAATGGAGCCCCTTGAATTTTTCGTGGTTGCCTCTGTAGTTACCAACATGTTAACAAGTTTAGGTAGAGTACAATCTAACTTGTTCATATAAAAATTTACTATAAATTGACCACATGAACTAGTAAGGCATTGCAGGATCAGATCCACTTACAATTCCTTCAACATCATACGGTCGAGCTTCTCAAGCTTCTCTAGGTTCTTGATCATTGTTAGACAAGGATCGTGGACCGACTACCCTTCGTGTATGTTGGAATTGAAGAGTCTCTTTGATACTTCAAAATATGTGGTTCGGCTCTGCTCATCATACAATTCTTGTAGATGAGTGATCATAGCCCTGACAGTAGGCATGTACTCATGCTAGCTTTGTAACTTATTTGACATAGAAGCCAGTATATATATCTTAACCCAAATGTCATCATCCATCCACTTCTCCTGTGCCACTCTCTGTTCAACACTAGGATGACTTGGTAAGGCAGGGGGTCCTGATCAAGTACATATCCTATTTTTTTTTGAGATCAAGACTATCTTGAAGTTTTTGAGCCAGTCCTTGAAGTTGACACCAGTCAGATGGTTGGACTCTAGGATATAAGCTAAAGGGTTTAGAGCTGACATGATTAAACTGTGAAGAGAAGAGATTCTAGTTAGATATTTATACTTAAACCTATATTTGTTCGAAAGATTGATAGAAACAAATAGGCTTGCATTATTTTCTCAGATCTCTCACACTCTCTAGGTGGAGAAATGAAAACTCTAATATGATAAAAATTTTTAGTGGATATTGCGGTCCCATCGATGTATGTATACCTCACCTGATAGATATTGGTAACATGTTACACCGATGAGTGGACAACTCTTGTCCAATACTTCTCAAACATGATGTAGAGATTCGGTCTCTAAGTCATGTAGGCTCACTTGACAGATATGGGCTACACTCTTTAATTAAGTCAGACCCATCATTCACAAGCGGGTGCAAAGCCATCACGGGGTCTCTCACCAGACAAATATTTGGCCCAACCCCATCTCTACCTCAGAGCATCTAATGCTATAGAGTGATTGTATATTTTTGGTGCAACTGAACCACTATAACCATTGAGAACAATCAACATTAGTTGCACGCCCACACATCTACAATGATGGAAGACCGCAAAACTTAATATTGTATGAGGAGATTTTGATTTAGATCTCATCTAATTAGTCATCACTATGACTAGTCTAATTGGCATTGGCTAAACCAAACCATCAAGTAATCTTATTCAAAACCCAATCATCAAATTGGCCAGGTAAGTAAAGATTAGTGAGAGGCATCCCCTTTATAGGAACAAGGGTCTTAATTAAGTAACCACCTTTCAACTACTTACTTTAGACACCAATTGATTAATTAGTTTCAAATAGATTAACTTAAGTGATTCAGGCTCGAGCCATTGAGCCGAATCAGGTCATTTGGGTCAATCGATTTAACATACAGATGTCAATCGACTCGACCAACAACAACTATTGGTTCGATTTAGAACACTCTTGATCTAATCTTAATCAACCATTGACTTGATTTGATCAACTACTCTAATCGATTGAGTTTTATTATGTTCAAATCATTAACCCAGATGTAATCTAATTACTTGACATTATTTGATTTATCTATATCCAATCCCTCATGCATAAAGTTTAATTTCATATCTAAATTCTAAATTTCAGATCAAAATTACTTGCATGAAATATTAAATTAAGATCTCAAAACTAATTTGTAGATCTAAGAATGCATTCATACATCTCATATATGAATAAAATCAGATCTAAAATTATTCAATCATCGATATAGGATAATCTTTTCAACATAAGGGGTGAACCTTATACCAGGACTGCTAAGAAAAATGCTTTAGGATTCGATCTATAATAAGCCTAGAATGAGGTCTAGGACGATGAACGAAATCCAACGAGCCAAAAAATAATCCAAACAAAGTCCAGATGGAGGAGATACACGTGAGGATGCAAGCCAGCACGGGGCCAGGCCCGCGGGCATGGCCAAACGCACAGGCCCACCCGTAGCGCACGACCCGGACAGGCATGGCCCAGTACACGAGCGCACAGGTGTGCGGCCTAGGCCCAGGCAGTGGCATGCAAGCGTGCAGCCCAGGCCCAGGTGATGCGTGCCTGCGGCCTAGGCATGCGGGCATGCGGTTCATCGGGTGCTCGTGCAGGTGAATGCATGGCAAGAGGGGATAATGTGGCGCATGCTAGGAGGTCCGATGCACAGTTGGTTCATGGAAGGGCTGCTCAGCCACAGTCTATGCGTGATCCATAGACCTATTCTGCATGATCTGACGACTCTAGAGCGAGCCGATCGTGATCAAATGGCCCAGATCATTCTCAAGTTTGATCAGGAGATGGAAAACATTGTAGCCATAATCAGATGGCCATAATTTGAGTCGATCATGATCAACGATCTGGATGGAATTTGAGGTTTGATTTGGACTGGTCTTCTAATGAAACACTCTTTTAAGATTTTTGGAGCCTATATAACTCAGATTGACAAGCCATTTGTTGCATCGAGTAGCTGGTGACATCCTGGTCATATAGAAAGACTTCTTGAAAAATTTTAAAGAACTTTTATAAGAGTTTTGGGGCTTCTTGTTGAGAAACTCTTGTATAAGAGTTGAGTGATGAGTTTCTCTTATATTTTTTATTTTGTTTCTCTCATAGTAAAGCTTGCACACCCCATGAAGATAGGCTTAAGGTCGATCCATATATTTTTATTATATTTATTTATTTTTTTTTCTTCTTTTTTTTCTTATGTGGTATCAACATCTGCTTTTTAGACATTATTGTGACCTTGAGTAGGTGATCCATATTTTGCAATTGAGAGATATACCCCAACAAGTGGTATCAGAGCCTGATTATCATGGATAAGTGGTATCAGATGGTCTAGATAGAGATGGTGCTGATCGAGATAGAATATGGAGAAGACAAGCACAATCAAGGTGGAGATCAATCGGTTCGATGGGAAGAGTAATTTTTTCTAGTGATAAGTGAGGGCGAAGGATGTGCTAATCCGACATGGATTGATCGACGCTCTCTTGAATGAGAAAAAATCAACCACCATGGAGGAGAAGACCTAGGAGCAGCTATAGATATGGATGGTGAGTACCATTTGTATGTATTTGATGGATGATGTGGTGATTCATATACTTGATGAGACTTCTCTGACGGTGCTATGGTCAAAGTTTGAGGAGTTGTACATGGTGAAGTTCTTCACCGATACTCTTTTCTTATGGAGATAGTTCTACCAATTATGAATAGATGAAGGACAGAGTGTGCAAGAGCATCTCAGCCACTTCCAATCACTTCCAGAAGATTCTTCCCAAACTTTGTAGTAGAGGTGAAAAGATTGAGGAGAAGATTAGGGCTTTGGTCTTGCTAGCATCTCTTTTCCCTTCATATGAGTCCTTGATGATTGCTCTTCTAGTAAGAAAGAGAACTATCAAGATGGACGAGGTCACCACGGTGATTCTTCAGAATAAAATTCTTAGGAGGAAGAACCCACCTTCGAGCTCTAGCGATAGTAGCTCAGCTTTGGTGGTTTTTAGAGTAGGTGGCAGTAGATGGAGCAACAGTGGATTGCGAGAAGGATGATTCAGGTCCAAGATGATAGATCCTAATAAGATCAGATGCTATCAGTCTGATGAGTTGGGGCATCGTGCCAAAGATTGCCCTCAACTCAGGGATCGAACGAGGGCTACTATAGCGACAGTTAGTAGAGAGTCAGAAGATAATATCCTATTGATATCTGATGAGGTATCTACTTCTTTCCAGTAGTGATTTTAGATTTTGCATGCACCTATCTTGTATGTTGCAGAGAGGAGCTATTTGACTCTTTGGAGAGCAGTGAGGGTACTGTTCATCTGTCAGATGGATCGAACTGTGCGATTAGGGACACCGAAATGATCAACTGGAGGACACATGATGGTGCAGTGAAGAGATTGGAGGAGATCTGATATAACCCAATTTCAAGTAAAATATTATCTCTTATTGAGTAGACTGAATTCAATTGATTACAAATAGATAGCTGGTGATAGAATCCTGAAGGTCATGCATGACGATAGGATGATATTGGAGGGAAAGAAGATCGAGGTAGACATTACTATCTAATACGGAGCCCAGTATGAGTTGGAGCTTCAAGAGCAAGGGAGAGCTCAGTGTGAGGTAGAGCTCTAGATGTAGATAGATTGGGCACAAGATGAGAGACTCAAGAGGATGAAAGGCAATATCACAGAGTGAAGTTCCTATCACCGCAGAAGACTTCTTTGAGCAGATCTTTGGTCAGAGTGAATATAACCCATGATGGAGGTGGGATCGAGTGGCCTGGCTCGACTCCCACATTTGCCTATCTATTAGACAGCAAGCGTGCCCCAGGGTATGGGGGTGAGACGGATCCTAGACTTTTAAAGACAGGTGGAGGCCGAACATCGAGTCGAGATGGAGATTGTTGAGAAAAATACCTCGAGACTCGATCCACAATAAGCCTAGAATGAAATTCAGGACGACGAACGAAATCCAATGAGTGCAAGAACAACCCAAATGGAGTCCAAACGGAGAAGATACATAAGAGGATGCAGGCTAGCAAGGGGCCCAAGCATGCGTCTGCCCGCAGGGCGTGGCCCAGTGCACGGGCGTGCGGCCCAAGCGAGTGGGTGCGCAGTCCATCGGGTGCTCATGCGGTCCACGCGTGCATGGGTGAACGCAAGGCGAGAGGGGATGACATGGCGCATGCTGGGAGGTCTGGTGCACAACCAGTTCATAGAGGTGCTATTCAGCCATAGTCTATGCACAGTCCACGGACCTATTTTGCATGATCCGATGGCTCTGGAGTGAGCCGATCATGATCAGATGGCCTAGATCATTCTCGAGTTTGATTAGGAGATGGGAAGCATTATCGCATGCGACCGGATGGCCATGATTTGAGTCGATCATGATCGAATGATCTGGATGGAATCTGGAGTTTGATTTAGACTCGATCTCTTAGTAAAACACTATTTTAGGATTTTTGGAGCCTATATAAATCTAATTGACAAGTCATTTGTTGCGTCAAATAGCTGGTGACGTCTTGGTCATGTAGAGAGATTTTTTGAGAAATTTTAGAGCACTTTTATAAGGATTTTGTGGCTTCTTATTGAGAGATTCTTGTACAAGGGTTGAGTGGTGAGTTCCTCTTGTATTCTTTATTTTTATTTCTCTCATAGTAAAGTTTGCACGCCCCGTGGAGGTAGGTATGAGGCTGATGCACATATTTTTATTATGTTTATTTGTTATTTTTTCTTCTTCTTTTTCATATGTGGTATCAACATCTGCTTTTCAAATGTTGTTGTGATCTTGGACAGGTGACCCATATTCCGCAATTGAGGGATCTACCTGAATAAGAATAACTTTATATCATATCGATGTCAAATAAATGATCATTTATCAGATCTAAACTAATATTCATACATCTCATACATGAATAAAATTAGATCTAAGCATGAAAATATTTTTCAAAAGTCGTTCAACATCTGATGTCAAACTTATGATCATTTCATTTCAGATCTGATTAGAAATTGAATCTCATCTCATTATTATGTATATAAACCCATGGCTCTGATATCACTGTTGGATTTTAGTAGGTGAAGTGCATACAAAAATTTCAAATTTTTTTTAAAAATATAGCAGAAGTACAGATTAAAACATCTTTTAATCTAGCATGCAAAGATCTAATCTAATTAACTATAGATCTAGCTCATATCATGAATAACAAGATAATAACATGCATCTAATTTTAAAATAATAAACTAAAAATAAATTAGTGATTAGATCATCGACCTGAAATGCTAGACTCCTTCAGATAGGATCTAAAGATGTCTATAGGTTCTGTCGAAGCCACACATCCATCCGGCCTCTACAGGTATTCACATAAGGCTAAAGAAAATGGAAGTGTTTGAAACCATCAAGGTGCTAGCTTTCTTGCAGATCTCGCTCCTTCATATTCAAATTTGATCTCCTTCTTCGACTGTCGTAGAAGAAGACTCACGAATCAACACGTGAATGCCTTTCGTGTAGAATCGGAGGATCCAAAAGATGATAGGAGAACTCCTTTCTCCTTTTCTTCCTTTCTCTTTCTCATTGATCTCTCTCTTTCCTCTCTAAGGTGGCCGACGAAAAGGAGGGGGCATGTGGATCTAGGTGGAAGTAGGGAGATGGGGCGGTAGCACTTAGATCTAAGATTGATGTCAAATTATTTTAATGCCCAAGACCCCTCCCCTTTTACAATTGGCGGCCCAAGGAAGAAGATAGAGTTGAATGATCTTGGACTCTTATCTGATAAGAGTTTAAGTTCAAAACAAGTCTTATCTTACCTCGAAAGAAGAGAAGATAGAGATTATAAGGAGGGGGTGCCAAGAGATGAATCTACGCCCCTCTCCCTTTCTCCTTCACCATGTGCGACGTCAATCTAATATTGGCATCCACATGGGGTGACAAAAGAGAGAGAGATAGAGTCCTAGATTAGTTGGATGCTGGTTTCAATTCAATTGGGTTCAATTCGGATTTGATTCGAATCCAATTCGAAACCGACTCGAGCCCAATTTAATCCAGATTCAATCCTAATCTAATTAGGATCTAATTCTGAAACTAAAAGCTCAATTAGACTCAATTAAGTCAAACCTAAACTAATTAAATCAGATTTAATTAATTAAAACTTAATTTTCAACTTGATCTCATCAAATTGGCTTGCAACATTTGCAATTAGGTCCTCCTAGCTAACAGTTAGCTGATCTAGTACTTGTAACTTTTACAAGTTGATCCAAATTATCAATCTAATCAATAATTTGATCATGATCTAATCATTTGATTTGATCAAATCTCTTTTATGTGTAACCTCGTAGATTCTATTTTGTCTGACAGTGAGACATACCATGATCTTCATCATAGTATCATCAAAACTCCTTTTAATAGGTCGGAACACTTCCAACTCTAACCCATCAAGGATCGTTGATCCAGAATGATCCTAGTAAGCTCTCACAATCCACTAGTAATGTCTAGTAGCATATCGTGGCAATCCAGCTGAATAGAATAATAGAATCTCTAGATGTAGTTATCGTGTGATTCAGTTCTTCTATCATGAGTTTTGATAGGATGGAGATTATGAAATCTTATCGAACTCCATCATCTATCATATAAAAGATTCGATTAGCTCAAGTCCAAGTCATGATATCAATGACAACTCATTTCCATCTATCACCTTGCTGTAGCCACAGATTTAAGGACTCAATCTCTCAAATCTCATAGGATTACTCCTTATCTATTAAGATCGACTGATCCCATCTAAGTACACATCCTACTCCTACAGTGAATCTACTGTAGTCAACTTTCACTATAAAGATCCATATGGCTATGGATCATATTTACATGTAGTCAAACTATAGCAACCCTACTGTAAGTAGCCGAGATACAGCAAATCAAGAAAATACTCACATCACTACAGCATCAAGAAGATCACTGATGAGTGAGTGGACATCTATGTGATCTCTCATTTGATCATGCTCAATACCGATGTCCTCCAACAACAACCCGCACTCTCACTCAGTATCCCTACACTATAGACTAAAAACTCGTCAACCCCGAAGGAAGGGATCTGTGCGCCTATCTAACCAAATCATTCACCATTTCTATGATGATCCATCAATCAGGAGTAGTTTAGGAATTAATTATACATATTTTTAATTTTCAACTCTTGAGAATATGTATCTTTTAGTCATTAATTTTTAAGATGATTTTTGGACACATTAGACAATAATGGAAAGAAAAATGCCCTTTATTGATTATCAAAAATATTTAAGTACAAAAATATGTCCTAGAACTATTATACTATGTTAGCTATATTGGCTTTTCAAGATATACATCTAATATTATGGAGATCTACTTGAATTAAAAGATCGATCATTCCAGATGATTATATTATTTGCTTATAAGAATGTGATTATGATATTGGGTTGAAGGATGTTTCAGTCTCATTTATGAATGTCATGAATAGCGATGATTTTGAACTCTGATTAGATACCATGAAAGATGAGATAGAATCCATGAGTAAAAATCAAGTCTAAAAACTTGTCAAATTACTTAAAGGATCTAAGCCTATTGGTTGTAAAAAGATTTTTAAAATTAAATGGGACTTCAAAGGCAATATCGAAAGAGAGCATTGATTATCATGAAATAGTCCGAAGGCTAGACTTATAGTAAAGAAATTCACTCAAAAAGAGAGCATGATTATCATGAAATATTTTCTTCTATTTTTGAAAAGAATTTATTTAGAATCATTATAGCATTAGTAGCTTATTTTGGTTTAGAGCTACACCAAATAGATATAAAGGCTGCATGCTTAAATGGGAATTTAAAGGAAGAGATGTATATAGAACAGCCTAAAGAATTTTCTGTACAGAAAAATAAAAGACTGGTATGTAAATTAAAGAAATCCATAAATGATCTTAAACAAACTTTTAAGCAATGGTATTTAAGTTTTATCATATCATTGCTTTCTTTAAATTTAAGAAAAATATTGCAGATCAATGTATATATTTGAAGGTGAGTGAGAGTAAGTTTATATTTTTGGTACTCTATGTAGTGATATCTTACTGCCAGCATTGATTTGGATCTCTTGCATAAAAATAAAAATTTTCTTTCTGATTATTTTGACATGAAAGATATAAAAGATGCTTCTTATATTCTTGATATAAAAATCCATCATGATAGGAGTAAGAGGTTGCTTAGTTTATCTCAGAAGACTTATATTACTAGGATCCTAGAAAGGTTTGGAATATTGAGTTGCTCATCAAGTAAAGTGCTAATTATTAAGCATGATAAATTTCATAAATTTTAGTATCCCAAGAATGAGATTGAGAGAAATCAGATGCAGGAGATATCCTATGCATTTGTAGTGGGTACTTTGATATATGCTCAAGTATGTACTCATCCTGATATTAATTTTATCTTGAAAATGCTTGGTAGATAACAGAATAATCCAAGTATGAACCACTAGAAAGCTACCAAGAAGGTGATGCGCTATCTTCAGGGGACTAAGGACTACATGCTCATTTAAAAGATGACTGATCAATTAAAAATGATCGGTTACTCAGATGCAGATTATGATGGTTGCCTCAATAGTAGGAAGTCCACAGTATGTTCATTTTTCTATTGACTAGTGGAATAATTTCATGAAAAAGTGTAAAACAATAATTGCTGCCTGCTCTACTATGGAAGCTGAATATATAAGCTACTACAAGACTTTCTCACATGCTTTATGGTTAAAAGAACTTATCTCAGGGCTCAGAGTTATGGATTCTATTTTTAAGCTACTAAAAATTTATTATGATAATTCTGCTATAGTTTCATTCTCTAATAGTAGTAAAATGATCAATGCAAATAAGTACATTGAGGTAAAGTATCTTGCTGTGAATGAGAGAATTAATAGTCATCAGATATCTATTGATTTTATTGGTACTGCTTATATGATAGCTAATCTTTTGACTAAAGATTTAGTACCCAAAGTTTTTAAAGAGCACATAAAAGTTATGGACATTTGTCATTGAGATATTTAGTTTGTAATACATATTTATTTTGAGATCTCTTAATAGTTTACTGACTGTTATTGCTTTTGTTTAATTATTATTTATATAAATTATGATTGACTTTTGTCAAAAATAAAGTAAATAAAAATGTCATTCATATAACATAACAGAGGGACTATTATCATAGGCATTATGATTTTTAATAGCCTATGTACTCCAGTATATAAGATCAGGTTAAATAAGAATTATTGATGTCATGATACATAGAAGGAGCATGTCAATTGAGATGTACAACTGCCATGATCTACATTATAATTTTTACTTAATCAAAGTATTAAGGATCTTTCGAAGAATAGATAATTGGACAAAATTTTTTAAAATGAGTGCGCACTCGTCGGGTCGTTATCAAAAATTTTGATTCAAGGTTGTTGTTTTGAAAATTAAAATATTTTATTTTTAAAGTGAATATTTTTAAAAAATCAAAGAGTTATTTTTAAGTGATAATATAGGCCAAGTGGGAGAATGTTGGATTTGATTCCTAATATATGGCCTAATTATCACTTAGTCAGATTTAACTCATTGGGTCAACCACATGTATTGAATCAATTACAATAAGCTTAATTAATTAAAGAATTCTATTCCTATTCAGATCTAATCTAGAAGTCAACTTTAATTAGAGTTAGTCTTTTGAAGAGATCAGATAAGCGCAGGTATAAATATAGAGGTGATCTAGTCTCTTTCTCCAACTCTTAAAAAGATGTGAATGATTTTGATCAATTGTCCATGTTAAGGAGGATGAGGAGAGAGAAGATCAGATGCCCCACAAGAAAAGATCAGACATCCTACGGGCTATATGATCATTGTATTGGATTGATAATGATGTAAGGTATGATTTATTTATACTTTTTGATTTTGCATGAACATAGGAGTACGATCCTGGCATAACAGATTAAAATTATCTGACATTATATACTTGATTATGGGATTTGTAGTCTTGAGCAATTCCAGTCTCCTTTCTATACCTTTGTTGGCAAGAACCAAGAGAAACTCTTTTTTATCAAAATTATTGGTATTGTTTTGTGAATATGGATGTGGGGATTGTTTTTTAACATTTAAGTTCAAAATTGGCAAGAGAAAATGCGAAATTCTTTTGACTTTCTTACATGAGAAATATTGAATGAATGATTATGTATACGATATGAACAACATTCATTTAAAACAATTAACATAAGTTTTATAGTTTTTATATCCTATAAAACAATTATAATGTTCGTTATCTTTGTCACCAAACTTTTGTCTCTGGTCGAAAGCCAAATAATTTAACGTTGATGGTAATTATGAGAATCGTGCCTCAGATGCTGCATGTAAGCTTCTTTTTTTTTTCTGGAATGTAAAAGGTATTGTTAGCACTAGTCTACATTGTTGTTTGCTTAGGAAAACTAGTAATTATAATTGAATTTTATTTTCTATTTACTCTATATATTATGCTTGATAAGAGTGGAAAATTGCTAATAATAATTGAATTTTTTTATTTACTCCAACTTGATTTTTAATGGATGGATTTTTGCATGTACATTGTTGTTCGTTATTGCTGGTATCTTTAAAACATGAGATGGTTGAACTCTTACATGAAATCTAAACTAATGTTTCAAAAAAATTTCTTGGTTTAAGAATTGATATTCTTTTCCATGTCCAATATATGAGCTCAATATATAGAAGATGGCAAAATCTTAATTATTATTTTATTTTTTTTCAGAGGCATAATACCTTTAGAAAGTTGCAATGATACATATGCGCACGTTGGTTGGTTCCAAAGTTTTGCTGCCCAATATCCTTGTCCACGTTAATTGCTACAGGAGTGATGCATCCTTTGCCACATTGTGGTAGAAAAAAAGAGAAGGAAGATGCACAAAACAAAATAACAGCAAAAGGAAGAAGAAACTCTATTCTAGGATTTTGATTCAATAACAAAGAAAATAGGCTACTTACAATGTTAGCCAGCGGCCCTTATTTATAGAGGAAAAACCCTAACTAAACATCTAAACTACCTAGAATTCCATGTTTATTCAGAATACAAAATAGGTAAAAAATTAAAATTTCAACTCATGTAGGATCTTTCAGGCTCTTGTTGACTTATCAAATAAATGAATTTGGCCACAAAACTGGTGAAACATGTAGGACATGGAAAGAGCTTTCTGAATTAAATCTTATAAGTGATTCTGACATCGGATGAGAAAGTTATGCCCATTTTAGCATAGCAAAATCAAAATTAGTAGGGTCTAGCGTAATCAGCTTGATTTTCTGCTCGGTTAGATTTGATCCACAAAATCAAGGTATCTGCCTATTATGGCATCTACATCATCCTCATCAAGCTGCAAAGAACTCATTCTCAAGTTAAAAGTCTCCTCATCTTCTAACAAATAGCCTGTATAAGGAACCAAATGCTTCACATTGAAAACGTCGGAGATACAGAGATGAGTGGGCAGCTTCAACTGATAAGTATTGTCATTATTCATCTTGATTATCTCAAGAGGACCAACTTTCTCCTAGCTCAACTTGTTGTATTCACCCACTAGAAATCGATCTTTGGTCAAAATAGCCCACACAAAATCATCGACCTCAAAGGTTAACTTCTTTCGATGCTTGTTAGTGGCCTCTTTATCTCTTTCTGGAGGTAGCCCTGCAAGCAAATCTTTGAAAAAAATATCAGCAAATTTTTGAAGGATAGGACATACCATAGATAGGACTTCTCGCTTCGCCTCCAATCTTCTTTCTTCTCCTTTTTGAGAGCAAGCAGGCACTTTAGAACAATTAAAGCTTCTCCTCTATCCTCAAACAATAAAGAATCATCTTCTTCTTCACCTCCTTCATCATAAATAGGTTTTTGATCCTTATTGGATAGCTCTTCTTCTTTTATCAACAACTACTTCTTAGGCCATCCAGTAGGCTTCTTACATTCACTTCATGTGTTCCCAATCTCACCATAGTTGTAGCACTATAGAGTAGAATTCCCAACCAAAGCTAACTTAGAAGACTTCGAATCAATAGCCCTATGAACAGGAGGGGTAGAGACTGTGTTGCACTGCATGTCTCCCTAATTCTTCATGCTTGATTGCTCCATGGGGTAGAATTTGATTTGGGCACAGATCATCATCGCTGTTGCTCCTCAACAACCACAACTCGATGGTAGGCTTTCTTGACCATCCATTGGGAGTGGAGCCCCAAGGTATCTTGCATATGCTGTCTTAGTCTATCAAGATCCTCGCAACGATCTACTCCTCACTCTCCATTGGGTTGTTTTTGGCAACCAATTGGTAGAACTCCTCTATGTAATTGCCCACGGATCTAGATCCTTATCGGAGGTTTTATAGATGCTGATACAGAGACTGTATATAGTTGAAGGGCAAGAATTACCCCCTCAATGCCTTCTTCATCTTCTCCCAGTTCTGGATCTTCGGCTTGCTTTTGCACTCCCTAGTCTTCTTCAGCTATTGCCATTAGGCAGAAGCCTGATCCGTCAACTTGAGGGCGACAAGCTTCACCTTCTTGTCATTGGACACCCTTTTATATTCAAAAATACGCTCGATCTGATCCATCCAATCGACGAACATCTTCATTTGTAGACTATCTCAATATTTAGATAGATCTACTTTATGGTATCATATCAGTGGGTTGGTCATTCGAACGAATCATCTCGACCTTCACACCATTGGATGGAAATATCTCAGTAGAAGAGATTTCCAAAATCTGAAGCTTCTCTATCAAATCTATGTTCTTTTGGTTCCACCTTGGATCTCACATCTCGATTTTCTAACTGTGTAAGATACGTGGTCAGTTCCATCACCTATCTCTTCAAATCTTTGCACTCAATCATCGGATTTCATTTCTGCTACGTGATTTCATCATGGACTGACGCTCCCTAATTTGCAAGTTGGTTCTCCTTATAACCACCACCTGCCATCTCAACTATGGGAAAGAACTCCACTTAAGGATTGACAGGACTTTGATACCAACTGATGCAACCTAAACTATGTTTCGATGGAAAAAGAGAGAAGGAAGATGCATGAAACAAAGTAATAGCAAAAGGAAGAAGAAACTCTCTTCTAGAGTTTTGATTCATAATAAAAAAAAAAGGCTACTTACAATGTTGACCAGTGGCCCTTGTTTATAGAGGAAAAATTCTAACTAGACAACTAAACTACGAGAAATTTTAGGTTTATTCAGAATACAAAATAGGTAAAAAATTAAACTTTCAACTCATATATGATTTTTTAGGCTCTTATTGATCTATCAAATGAATGAATCTAGCCTAAAAGTTGAGTCAGACATATAGGACACCAAAAGAGCTTTCCGACTTGAGGTCTTATAAGTGATTCTGACATCAGATGAGAAAGTTATGTCCATTTTAGTGTAATAGGATCAAAATCAGTAAGGTCTAGTGCAATCAGCTTGATTTTCTGTCCTTTTGGACCTGATCCACCAAATCAAGATATCTATTTGCTATGGCATCTACGTCTAAGAGCCTTATATATACCACATTTTTATCTTCATCCATATCAACTTGAGCTCAGCTTGGATACCAACCAAGCACCTTGAAGTAATTGGGCCAAGCACAGGCTTGGTTCTCAGTCTGAAATTTATGTCAAGCCCCTGAGAAAAGCCCAACTTGATCAAGCTTGGCTCAATAAGGGTCAAAACTAGGCATATATATAATCCATAACATAGATAAGTACATAACTAATCAACCTTTGAAGTGGATCCAATAGCTGATGCTTAGGGTGCTTAATTGGGATATGAAAGCCAAACCCTATTAACCCTCTTAATAATCTTATGTCTTATTGAGTCCATGTCCCATCTATAATTCTATTGGACCCTCTCTTTCCACTGGTCATGGTCAGGTAAAAGCTTTGATCAATGGTGCTGTTGCAGTTTTTCGACTTAGGCTGGATTGGCTAGAGTTGGACGACAATCAGTAAAGTGATGGTGATCGAACCTACAAAATAAATTTTTAATCGGAGTTGGCTCGATAGAGATCCTCAAATGCGTAAGTCAGAAACTTACAGAATAGATGGGATAGAGCACATGAGGGAAAAAAATTGCATAGCTTGGGGTTCCCTGATTATCTCTATTTATAGATCGAGGTGAGAGTCGTAAGATAGAAGAGTTGCAGGAGGCTATCTCGGCTTCTTTGGATCATTCCAAAATTTTTGGCTTGATTTCTAAGGATTTGATAGTTGTGGTTGTCTTATCTGACCCATAGCTAGCTGCTCCCAGTAGTCACGTGGTTTGAAGGGGTACACAAGATCTCTTGGTCAACACCTTCCAAATTTGTTGATTAAAGAAAGGTCAGCCCGAAGTAGAGATCAACAGCTGAAGCATGGTGATTATTGGAGATAGTGGTCAGCAGCTGATGCATGGGTCAGTGAATAATACATAGGTCAGCGGCCATGGCTCAATGGTCAACCTTTGGGTCAACTATGATCAAGGTTTGCTAGGGCCTTCAGTTTGGGCACTAGAGATTTTCTACCCATAACATATGCCCCTTACTCCTAAGTCTGAGCTAGAATAGGGTCAGGTGAAGGAAGCACACCTAATCAAATCTATCAAAGACATGTGTCACCGACCTAGTCCTCTTATTAGCACAATGCGTTTGTGGTGTTTGGACGAGCAGAAACATCACATCATTAGGATTAATCAAGAGCCGTCATTGAGAGGGTGCCTAATTCAAAGTGCCCTACGTGCCATTTAAGATATGCACATAAATACACCTTCCAGAGATATAATTTCAGCTCATCTAGTAGAGTCACATGGAGGCCATCTGGCGACCTTAGGCAAATCAATAAAGGATCAGGGCCGTTCAAAGTTTTTATGAATAAGGGCATCATTTTCTTTCTCCATTCCTTTCTTTTACATTGCTTCCTCCTTCATTTCTTCCTTTTCTCTATGATGGTGGTGCTCCTCCAGAAAGATTCAAAGTCTTATTAGCAACCTCCGGCTATCCCTTTGATAGAGTGATTTATGACTAAGTAGGTTGATTTTTCGATCTCCTCCCTATCCATCTTCCAATTGGTCCTTGCTTCCCTTTTGTGCATCTACTCGTTACTCTTTTTGTTTTTGCCTTTCTTCCCTTGCTTCCTTCTCGGGTTGGTTCTATCTTTTAATCTCATAATGGGTGGATCAGGGAACATGGTGGGGGGGTGGTCCCCTGATCCTTCTTCATAAGGTGGCCCCAGGGAGTCGATGCCGAGCATGGGGCTGAGAATTTTGTGCCTGGACAATACCACTGTACTAGATCCAGTGACCTTAGTTTGCTTCAGACCCAATTTGGGATTCCCTCTGAATATGAGTTGGAGCTCTCGGATTCGAGTGGTCGAGTTTGCAACCCTCCTTCTGGTCGGCTTCTTCTATATTAGGAGTCATTCAGGGCTGGACTTAGGTTTCTGTTGCTATAGATTTTTGGCTTGGGCTAGATTGGCTGAAGTTGGGTAGTGATTAATAGGGTGATGGCAATCGAACTTACAAAATAAGTTCCTAATCGAAGTTGGCTCTGATAGGGATCGTTTGATGCTCAAATCAGAAACTTACAGAATAGATAGGAAGGAGCGCATGAGAGAAAAAAATTGCATACCTTGGGGTCCCCTAATTATCTCTATTTATAGATCGAGGTGAGAGCTAGAAGAGGAAAGAGTTGCAGAAGGCTATTCCAACTTCTTTGGGCATATCATTCTTAAACTTTCAACCTAATTTTTTGAGATTTGATGGTTGTGATTGCCTTATCCAATCCATGACCAGCTACCCCCAGTAGTCGCATGCATTGTTTGAAGGAATACATGGGATCTCCTGATCAATCATTCCAAATTTGTTAATCAAAATAGAGGTCGGCCTAAGCAAAGATTGATGGTTGAAACATGGTGATTATTGGAGAAAGGGGTCGGCGATGGATGCATGGGTCGACGGTCGATGCATGAGTCAGCAATCATGGGTTAGCGATCGACCTTTGGATCAACCACAATCAAGGTTTGCCAGTGTCTTTGGTTCGAAAACCAAAGATTTTCTATCCATAACAGATGGCTTCGTTAAACTACTATATTCATGTTGTGTTTCATGGAGTGATGAAAAGTCTTTGTTTTCGAATTTATGCATGGTTAGGGCTTTTACTATTAGATTTGTTAAAATGTTAAAGTAAGATTAAACTTCTATTTCAATGCATGAATCTATATTACAAATTGAAAGAGTTGGAAACCTAGGTTTGAGCAGCAAGTATTAGTAAGATAATTGAAAATTAGATAGAAGAGAGACTTATCACATCTCGGTCTGAGGCTGAAGCCGGGCATGCGATAGATGGCTGCACATCTTTAGTACATGATAATGTCTTGGTCTGCTGGACCCCTGAATGGAAATAAAATATAAATAAATTGATAAAAATTATTTTGAAGACCAGATAAAACTAGATTATGCAAATACTTAAAACCAAGAAGATTACCTGTAAAAACCAGTTCACCAGTTGCCACTCATCATTATAGGGTAGAAAAGGTGGAGATTAGCCCCTCCTAATCTAAAAAAATAAAATAATGAGAAAAAATATAAAAAAAATATTACCTTTATACCAGTATGGCTGCAAAGATAGAAATCAAACTCTATCGGATCACAAATCTTTGTGTCAACCACAATTCCTAATCATATGAAAAATATCACTAAATTTTTAGGCCACTTAATTGATCAATCCTAACAAAATCATATGAAAATCAACTAGGCTCTTTAGACCAAAAATTTTTTAGATTAAAGAAAACTAATTTTATTTTTTATCATGAATATTTTTTTAATGTCATTTTTTATTGTTAAATTTTTTGGATGAAATTTCTTTTGTGAGAAAAATCTAAAATTAATTTTTATGAAATTACTATTGGGGATTTTTTTTTTACAAAAATTACTTTTGATGAAAACTATATTTACATTGCTAATATGATTATTAATGATGAAAATTTAGTTTTTATCGCCTACAACTTTTTTTGCAAAATTTTTTAAGAAAAAAAATTTTAGTGGAGATTTTTTTTTATGGAAATTATTGGCGATGAAAATCAAATTTTCATTGCTAATAAGCTTATTGACGATGAATTTTTTTCGTCACAAATAATTTTTTTAGAGGAAAAATTTTTTTAGGAAGATTTTTTTTTGTAAGAATTATTCATGACAAAAATTAATTTTCTATTGCTAATAATGTAATTAATGATGAATTTTTTTTCATCATAAATAATTTTTTAAGAGGGAAAATTTTTTTTATGGGGAAAATTTTGGCAGAAATTATTAGCAATGAAAATTTTATTTTTGTTGCTAATAAAGTAATTAACAATGAAATTTATTTTTTTATCGTAAATAATTTTTTTTAAGAGAAAAAATTATTTTAATGGAGAAATTTTTTTAACGAGAATTATTAGCGATAAAAATTAAATTTTTATCACTAATAATTTTATTAGTGACAAAAATTTTTGTCGCTAATGGTTCTGCATTCAATGCACGTCAACTCGATGTTCCTTCGTGCGAAATCCTTTTCCCCCTCCCCTCTCCCCTCTCTCCTCTCCTCTTTCCCTCTCTCCTCGCTCTCCCCCTCTCCTTGTGATCTCCTCTCTCTTTCCCTCCCCCCTCTCTTCCCACCGACAAGCCCCTCTCCATCGTCTGCGTCGCCATCCACCGTCTGCGCTGCCCACCGTCTGCCATCCATCGGAGGTAAGGTTCCAATCCTTTTTTTTGTGTGTGTGTGTGTTGATCAGCCACTAGGGGGTGGAGCCATCCATGGGGGGGGTCGTGGGCGGTCGATGGCGCCACAAGGCCGGGAAGGGGGTCGGCCAACGGGGAGGGCGTCAGGGGTGAAACGGGGGCAGGATGGGGTTGGGGGTGGGATGGGGCTGGGGGCGGGATGGGGCCGAGGATGGGGCAGCCAACGGTGACGGAGACGAGGCTGGGGAGGAGATCGGATCGAGAAGGGGGCGGCGGCAGTCGAGGCAGATGGATCGGGGAGGGGGCGACGATAATGAAACGGGCCGCAGAGTGGGTCGGTCGGGGAGGTGATAGCGCCGGCGGGGGTCGGCCGAGGAGGTGACGACAGGAAGGGGGTCGACAGGGGAGGTGGTCGGTCGAGGAGGTGATGGCAAGGAGGGTCGGGTGACAGTGGGGAGGGGTGGGTGACGGTGGGGAGGGAGGAAGGGAAGAAAAAAGGAGGGAGAAAAAAAGAAAAAAGAAAAGAAAAAAAGAAAAAAATGAAAGACAAAAGAAAAAAAAGGTTGCGGGGGTCGAGTTCGAGCGGTGCAGGGTGTGTGATGGCCCCATGCTGTGAAAGTGAGGGTTGCAGGGGCCAAGTCTGGATGGCGTGGGGTGTGTGACAGTGCCGGCATCATGGGAGCAGAGGTCGCGGGGGTCGAGTCCAGGCGGTGCAGGGTGTGTGACGATGCTGGCACCATGGGAGCAGGGTCACGAGGGTCGAGTCTGGGTGGTGGGGGTGTGTGACGGTGCCGGCACCGTAGAAGTGGGGATCGAGTCCAAACGGCACGGGGTGTGTGACGGCACTGGCACTGTGGGAGCGGGGTCGCGGGGGTCGAGTCCGGATGGTGCGGGGTGTGTGACGACGCCGGCACCATGGGAGCGAGGGCCGTGGGAGGCCGAGTTCGGAGCTCGTTAGGAGAAAAAATATTTAGAAAAAAAATATTTTTAGATAAAAAATATTTAAAAAAATAAAAACTTATTTATTATTTTTAGGTAAAAAATATTTTAGAAAAAAATAAAAAATCATCGAGTCCTCAGGATTAGGTTTCGTGTTATTATTTTGCGTTAATATTATTTTGCATGCTAAACTGCTTATAGTTTATTTTATATTTGTTGCATAATTTTTTTAGTGTTATTGCTGAAATTTATAATTTTTTTTGTTCCACTAGCACAATGGATATTACTGTTGCTTATTATAATTTAATTATTTTATGTACTATTTTGTATACTTTTGCTTATTATAATTAAATATAAAAAGTATTTCTATTTTAGAGAAAACTCTACTGAAATTTTTGATGAAAAAATTTCAATGCAGAGTTACTCTTTTTTGATAAATTAGAATGTAATTTATTTATTATTATTATTGTTCAATATTATATTTATTTATATGTTAAGAATTGCAGGTATGGCACCAGGAGACAGACGACGATGTTCGCATTCATCATCTACCCCAAAGGTTAAGGCACCTTCATCGATTTCCACTGTTGCACCAGCTTCATCGCCAGAGGGTCCTACACTGGTAGGTCCTAGTGAGACGACTTCAAGTGAGGCGGATTCAAGTGGTATTATTATATTTTTTATATAATAAAATTTAATTTTTTTTATTTGGATAGCTATCATACTAATGATTTATTTATTATTGTTTCAGACCAGTCTCCATCGGTAATGAGGTGAGGGTGAGGTCCATCGAAGAATCTCGCTCTAGAGCATTGAAAATGCGAGCATCCAAGACAGCATCTCCATATCGAGATACCACCCCAGCTACAATAGGCCCATTAGGGATGGTGCGTGCCGTGGTAAACCGAGCTGGGCATCATATGTCGTAGCTATGCCCTTGTGATATTTTTCAATTGGCGTTATGTTGTACCAACTCAAAGAGAGGTTTTTTACACTCAGTTACAAGTAAAATAAATTATACTATGAATATTTTATTAGCACGGTATTCTTCTAATATTTATTATTGGTAGAATGTTTATGATATTATTGATTTTGAGGAGGATTGTGTACGGCGAGCTATGGACGTTCCTTTATCTTTGCATTTCAAGGACTATCGCCACCACATCTATCAGTATTGGTACCATGTGATACAAGATCATGGGGTGGAGGCAGCACGGTAGCGGCCTTATGACAGCATCACTATAGATGATTGGACTATCATATACCGACATTACGAGGATCCGACATATCAGGTTACCATCCAAATTTTTTTTTAGAGTTTAATGATTGAATCATTTATTCCTAAATTCAATTTGTCATCTACTAATTTGACTGCTAACTATACAGAGAAGATGTGTCCAGAATGTTGCAAATCGGAGTAGATAGACTATACCGCATTGTGGGCATTCGAAGTCGTTCGCTCGTCACATGGAGCAGATAGTAAGTAATTTCTAATTAGTATACAATTTTTTAGCTATTTAAAATTTTTTTAAGTAATTGTTCTCAAATTGCAGAGAGATGCTGAAAGTGGCGAGCTTCCTGGTAGGATCGATATCTACCAGCGAATCCACCAACAACGATCAGAGGAGTGGATGATGGAGAGCCAGGAGCTCTTTGTAAATTATTTAATTATTTTTTTATTCATAATTTAATTTTTAGTATGAAATTAAAATAGCTATAACTTTGATTTTCAAGATCATATGATAGACATCAGATCCCAGCCAATCTCTGAGGGCTCGACCGCACCCACAGATGATGAGATCTATGATCAAGTACTTGGTACGAGATCCTATTATGTTAAGGGTCTAGGGCATGAGATCACTGCTCCCTCATCCTCATGCTCATCTAGGGCTGACATTCATGCTACCTACGATGCTCGACTAGCGGAAGTGCAGAGGCGGGCTGAGCAGCGAGCTGATGAGTTGACTGCACGCGTCGATGAGTACCAACTACTGCAGATCCAAATGATAGAGTAGATGGCGCAGATGATGCAGCTGATGAGGCAGCAGCAGGTCGGTCTAAGCTCATCTCATCCGAGCACTCTCCTTCCCCAGCCCGTTCTCCTTCTACAGATGCTGACATTTGATGACCTATTTGTGTAGCTTTTTATTTTTATTTTAGATCTCTTGTAACTTTAATTTAATATAATAAAATAATAAAATTTATTTATAGATTTATTATATAAATTTTTTATTTTAATTTTATATTTTTAATGTATAAAAAATATTATAAATATAAATTAAATATATATTTATAAATTATTCATAAATTATTTTTAAAAAAATATTCATAAATTAGAGATAGAATTATTTTTGATGAAATATTGGTCACCCAAAAATATATTAGCAACAAAAAAATTATCATAAATAATTTTTTTAATAAATTTAAAAATATTAAAATTTTATAGTAAATTAATAGTGATGAAAATATATGTCAGAAATTGAAATATTTGTGACATAAAATTTATGTTGTTAATATTTTTTAAATTTAATTTTTATAAAAAAATTTGATTAAATTAATAGTGATAAAAATATTTTTATCGTAAATAATCATATTTGTAATAAAAAATTTATGTCACTAATATTTTTCTAAATTTAATTTTTATAAAATTTTTATTTAAATTAATAGAGATAAAAAAAATTTTCATAAATAATCATATTTACGATGAAAAATTTATATCACTAAAATTTTTTTAAATTTAATTTTTATAAAAATTTTTATTTAAATTAATAGTGACAAAAAAATTTTGTCACTATTAATTTAATATTTATTGGTGATAAAAATTTTCATCAAAAATTATGATATTTGTGATGAAAAGTTTGTGTCACTAATATTTTTTTAAATTTGATTTTTATAAAAATTTTTAATTAAATTAATAGCGATGAATATAATTCATCGTAAATAATTAATTTCATCATAAATTATCTTTTTTTATGACTAAAATTTTTCATCATAAATAGTTTAAAAAAATAATTTTTTTAACAACAAAAATTTTTCATTTGTAATATTTATTATTTGCGATGAAAATTTTTTGCCGTCATAAAAAATTATCAACAACGGCATTATTAGCGACTAAATATTAGCGATGAAATTTTCATCACTAATAACTATTAGTGACGATAATAGGCTATTAGCGATGAATTTTTTTCATCACTAATATCTTGTTTTGTTGTAGTGCAGGGTGGGGGGGTTTGTTCCTGCAGACAGCCTGCGATGGCCAAGGGGCAGAGGATGCGAGGGGGGGGTTATGTTTCTGCAGATGGCTTGTAGTGGCCGGGGGAGGGGGGTGGTATTCCCATGGACGGCCACCGGGGCCCGAGAGGGGGGCTGGGGGAATAATTTATTAATAATTTATTAATCAAATAAAAAAATTAAAAAAATTAATAATTTATTAATAAAAATAATAAATTTTTAATGCATATGAACTATTCGATCTAGGATCTGATCTGGATTAACTTGGATCCAGGTCGAATATGGTGGTATAGGTTTACTATTGAATGATTTACATCAGGATATTCGCTCAAATGTACTTATGAGTACTAGTGGATCTGAAGGCAATTCTAATTATGAACACAATATTAATATGGTAGAAGAAACTTTTAAATAGTTTACAAAGCTTGTAATGAATGCACGAGAGCTACTCTACCCAAATTGTATAAAGTTCTCTAAGTTAAAATTTTTGATCAAATTGCTTCATATTAAAATCGTGAACCGATGAAGTCAGAAGTTATTTGACTAAAATTTGGTATTGATTAAAGTAACTCTTGCTGATGAAAAGAGACTTCTAAAATCATATTCTGAAGCAAAAATGTACATGTAAAAATTAGGACTCAGCTATATTCCTATACATGCCTGCAAAAATAACTGTATATTATTTTATAAGGAGAATGAACAAGCAAGTGAATATCTAGAATACGGTGAGCTTAGGTATAAAACTGATAATAAAAAAAGAAAGAAGATACCTCATAAGGTTTTGAGATTTTTTTTATTGATTCTAAGATTTTAAAGGTTATATATGTCCACAAAAGCAGCTGAAGAAATAAGATGGCATTATGAGCAGTGGGTTCCGAAGGAGAATATACTTAAACACCCGACCGACTCTATAGTGTAAAAAACTTTGATGCAAATCATCCACACTTTGTGAGTGACCCATGCAATATCCAGCTTGGTCTAGCAATAGATGAATTTAATTTCTTTGGCAATTTAACTACTTTCTACAGCATGTGGCTTGTGATGCTAATACCATATAATGTGTCACCTTGGAAGTACACGAAAGAACTATTTATTTTTATGTCACTGTTGATTCTGGATCTGAAAGTATCGGATAATGAAATTGATGTTGGAAAATATGTCCCAAAAGTCAATCGTCAACCTGTTAACGGTTGAGCAACCTTGTATTGTAATTGATTTGTTAATAAATAAAATATATTTTGATATTTTTATTATAAGTTTTCATCTTCTAATGAACTTCGTTGTTATGATGAAGTCCTTAGGACTATTTAGATTCGATAAAGAGAAGATTTATCGATTAGTCTTTAAAACTGTTCACGACCAAATGATAGGCTGTTAATAAGAATGACAGCTTCTATCGAGCATAGGTTATTGTAGGCCATATGGGTTGGTTGTCCTCTTAATCAAGGAGTGTGGAGATACTAGTATGGCATACAGGTGAGATGTAAGGGTACATCATCATGGAACGTGATCAACTTCGGAGCATTCTGCTGTCGAGAATATCTCTGATGGGATATAGGTATAAGTGTCTCTTAGACCTGAGATCGTCTCAGTGACTTGCAAGCAACTCACTGTGCTTTGATACTGGACTAACTGAATTTTTAATTCAGTGATGGAAGACTTCTGAGCACATTTAAGTACTTGCAAAGTCAGAGTGTGATCAAGATGGGATTGACCACTCCAAGAGTTGGAGAAAAATGAGTCGCTGTATTTCAATTGAGCAAAACTTTGGCCAGGATAATCCATCAAATGGATTTGATATTTTGAAATACAATGTGGACAACCTGATTAGAGTTGACAGTTGAACTCTGAGGTGTCCTATGAACATTTTAGTCAAGGGGATGAATTATATGGAAACTATATCCGTATGGATTCTAAGGATGTTGTTCTACACATTCGACCTATCCGGTCGTCGGGTATCATTGCTAGATGGTCACTTCGATTGGTACAGAAATTTATTTCTATACTATTAGTTTAGGTTCGAACCTATGAAGTCACACACATTAGAGTTCACGATCCGATCAGATGGTTGATCAATGATTAAGAATCATTCTAGGGTTAAACGATCAATACGATTGACATTTAACCTAGTGCAAGTGTTGCAGGAGGATTGATTAGCAATTTGATTGCTAGTTGGCTTAATTTGATTAAATCAATGGGTTGAGATAAAGTCTAATTGAATATGATTTAATTAGATTTGGTTTAGGCTTGATTGGATCAAGTCTAATTGATTTATTGGATAAGCCAAGTGCAAGGAAAAACTAGTCCTAGTTCAATTAGGACTTGGGTCAACCTAATTTTTATTTCAATTAGAAAATTAAATCAGATTTAAATCTAATTTAATCTGATTAAATTAAGTTCTTAATTGGGTTAAGATTTATTTTAATTGGATTTATTTGATTTTGATTTGATTTGGTTTGAGAAACCAAATTTGAACAAGTCATAAATTAAATCCTAGTAAGACTAGGATTCCACCTTGCGCCACCTTAGCCCCCCACGCCCACTCTCTCTTATTTTATGCAATAAAATCTTCTCTCCCAGGCCTTCACGCATGCCCAAAGCTTTCCACTCTTTCTCTCTTACATGGAATGTGGTTGTGGACCAAGTCAAAGTAGGAATTATTTTGGATTTCAAATTCTATGAGATAGAATTTTAGGAAACCAAAACTCTTTCCTTATGGCACTGATTTTATCCAATTTTTTTTTGATATTTTCATAGATTTTATGGCACATACTGTGCTCCCTTTGCTGGTGATCCATGGTAGAAAAAGGAGGAGGTGCCCAAGAGTTGGGCACCCCTTGTCTTGCCCTGTTTGAATTTTTCTTGACTAGGTATTTGACCTAGATAAGGATTCTTCATATCTCTTTATTTAAGATGAATTTCTTCTTGAGATTTTTATAGATTATAAAGCATTGAGATTTCTTTGGGGTGTGTAAAAATTAGAGAGAAAGAGTGTTAGGGCATGGAGATATAATAGACACAAAACTAGGTGTCTAGGTGAGAGCAAAGAGAAGAAGAAGAGGGTCTTCTTCTAGGGTTGCTGTGTTCACCTCTTCCCTTCCTCCATCTATGAGTTTTCTGAGAGTGTCTCATATCTAAAACTCCTTTTTTTACTTCTCATCTTTGGAAGAGTCCAAATCAAGAAGAAGAAGGCATCTAATCGACCATCAAAGAAGGATTAGCACAGTACTAGCATACTGTACTGATTTTCTGGACTAGGACTTCTGATCGTGATTCATGGGCTCATGTGGATGACTTCTAGAGGATGGACGTGTGTGTGGCTTGCAACATCATCTTCAAGCCTGGATCAGTAAAGTTAGAACGTCTAACTTGCAAGGTAATAGATCTGATCTATTATATTTTACATACATTAGATGTAGTATAAAACATGTTGATATGATCAACATGTAGTTCTTGCTCTTTATATTTTAATTTTTAATTTAATATCATGTAATAATCATATAATAAGATCTTAGATCTAGTGATTCTCTAATTTTATAAAATAAATTTTGATTTATTTTAGTCTTTCACTGTCTGATCTTGAAAAAGTTTCAAGATCTAACCCTGAAACCCTAGATCTGGTTCCTTCAATTGGTATCAGAGCCTAGGTTGTTTATTACATGATTATTTATACATACTTAGATTATTTGTTAGATTAGATCTAATTTATAATCTAATAGTTAAATCTAAAATTAAAATTTTTAGATCAATCACGAACTATAGGTTGTCCTGCTGTAAGGTTTAACCCTTGCAGTGCAAAGGTTGTCCTAGTTCGTGTAGATCTATCTTTAATCATAAATTTGTTAGATATGATCTAGATTAAATTTATAATTTATTAGATTTAAAAAATATTTAAATCTAAAATAAAATCTCTTTGTTAATAATTTTTATGTAAAGAACCTTCATATATTTGTCTGAAAAATTTGCGCAGTTTAAAGTTAAAATTGTTTCAATTACATGAACCTGTTTAAATTAGATCTAAAGTAGTTTCATACTTATTTCACTTGCATTTTGATTATGAATCAAACATGCAACTTGATTGGTAGAACCATATTGTAAAAATATTTTACAAATATGAAAATTATTTTTGAAAAATCGAACCTCAACCCTCAGCCCAAAACTTAATTAAGAATTAAGAAGTTGTTTGATTAGGTTCTAGGATTGTGAATTGAAGAACCTAAGACACAAACCATAACACATTGGGTTAATGGGTTAGTGGGAATTAGGTCATTAATTGGGTTAGACCTAAGGTTAGATTAAAGATGGACTTAATTAGAGAATTGACTAAATCTAATCAATTGTTATCTTAGATTAGGTCAAGGATTCTCTAGATCAATTACAACAGTTGTAGTTGGTCAAGTCCATGTCTTTAACAAGAACCAAATGGACTTGATTCTTGGCTAAGTGGTCTAGCATGAACTGTTAGGTTGATCTAATCAAAACTAATTAAATCAGTTACTGTCTAAGATAAACCAGACCGGTAGTTTTTAATTGGCAGCCCGCTTACCTTGCCATTTCTGATGGTATCTAAGGCAAGCTTTGCAGAACCTCCCACCGATCGAACTTACCTGGCCTCTTGGTGAAATTATATTTTGATCAGATCACTTGACTATTCGACCTGATCCATGTCAACTAGGTAAATCAGTGTGACTGATTTAGATGCTCCTAGACCAGCCCTTTTAATGGTCTCCCTTAAGATGACTTGGTGAAGCCAGTGGGAGGATCATGATAAGCTGGTTCATCTGACCTCCTTCTCTAAATCAATTAAATCCTCTAAAATTATTAGGTCCTTAAAATGAAATAGTTATGATGATAACTAGATCATAGCCTCCAATTAAGTAGATGATAATGGGTCCATCAGTTGGATAATCATTGGAGACCCAAAGGCCTGGTGCTTATTGGCTGATGAAATTGTCATTCATAATATGATTTTTTGACTGTATCTTTCTAAATGGTGGTTAGGTTAGCCAACCAAAGTTGGGCCTAATCATTCATTGGCTAGATGGGCCAAGTATGGTCATGTTAATGGTTGGACCTAATCAGACCTTTTCAGTGGAGGCCAAAGCCTACTGATTAGGGATTGGGGAAAAATTAAAATTATTAAAAATTATTTAGAAAATAATTGGTTATGAACCTATCCTTAGATGTGCATGGGTTGGCCAACCAAAGTTGGGCTTGTGTGCAGTCTAAGTGGATTCTAGTACCCACTAAGGAATTAGGGTAATTCTTCGAATTGGAGGTAGAGGCTACCAATTCGAATAAAATAGTGGGAGAAATTTATTGATTGAAGTTCAAATCTTTAGGTTTAATGAATCAAATATTAATTAGGTTATGGTTTTTTTTTGTGCAGATATGGCCACTTTCCTATCGCTCCGATCATTGTTGGACAATGATAAGTTAGTGGGACCCAACTTCGATAACTAGTACCGAAAGTTGAAGATTGTCCTGAAGCATGAATGGATCCTATATATGATAATGGATCCTACACCTGAGGAGCCAGCTGCCAATGCACGTGGAACAGTCAGAGATACTTATCAGAAGTGGCTCAGTGACTAGACCATGGTGCGCTGCATCATGTTGGCTGCCATGAGCGATGAGTTCAATCGCAGATTTGAGATGGCTCAGCCAAAGGACATGCTTCAAGTATTGAAGGATGCCTTTGGCACACCCAATGGCGTGGAGAGGCATAAGACTAGTTGTGCCATCTTCAACGCCAAAATACGAGAAGATGCCTCTGTCACTGATCATGTATTGTACATGATCGAGCTGATGGAGCGTTTGAGCAAGCTCGGCTTTCCCTTGCATGAGCAGCTTGAAAAAGATACAGATACTGAACTCGCTGTCCAAGTCTTATCTCCCATTCCTCACTCATTATAGAATGACAAAGCCAGAAGTAAACTACCACATGTTACTGGGGTTGCTTCAGAACTTTAAGAAGAATCACCAACTCCACAAGGAGTCGGTGAACTTAGTGGGAGGTTTGTCTTCTGGTTCTCGACCCTTTAACAAAGAGAAGAAGAATAAGAAGAAGAAAGTGAAGAAGGTGCAAGTTCAGGCTGGGACATCAGTGCAGAGCCAGACCAGAAAGATCAAGCCCGATAAGAGTTAAGCTGAATGCTTCTTTTGTAAGAAGCGGTGCACTGGAAGAGGAACTGTCCTCAGTACATTGCCTCTCTGGACTCGAACAGGCAGAGAAAGAAGCAAGCTGTTGCTAGACAAGGTATTTATATGATAACTCCTTACAATTTCTTTATTTGTGATATAACTGACTGGGTATTGGATACCAGTAGTCCTTATCATATTTGCAATTCATTGCAGGGGTTGCAGGTCAGTAGGAGATTCGAGCAAGACGAGAGGTTTTTAAACGTTGGAGATGGAAGACCAGTTTCAGTTCTAGCATTAGAAATTTTGAAATTTATATTTGAGTCCTATACTGTTGTTCTTAATGATAGTCATTTCTATCCCAGTTTCTTTTTAAATATTATTTCTATAGGCCTTCTAGTCAAAAATGATTATGAAATTCCAATAAAGAAACAAGTTTGTAATATCATTATGAATGGTGTTACTATTTTTTATGAACATTTGAACAATGGTGTGTATATATTATCACAACCTGTAGTCTATTCTACTGGCAAGCACCCTAGATTAGATAGTGTATCAGACATCTACTTATGGCACTGTAGGCTAGGTCATATAAATAAGACAAGATAAATAGGTTGACTCAAGAGGAAATCCTCGAAGTTAGTGATTGTGAATTACTTCCAACCTGTGAGTCCTATCTTCTTGGTAAAATGACAAAGTCACAAGTACATACTGATGTATGTGGGCCCATGAGCACAGGTGCTAGAGGTGGATATTTCTACTTCATCACTTTCACGGATGATCTATCTAGATATGGATATGTCTATCTGATGAAATATAAGTCAGATTCATTTGAAATGTTCAAACAATTTTGAAGTGAAGTAGAAAAATAAACTAGGAAGAGTATTAAAATTCTTTGGTCTGATCGAGGAGGAGAATACCTTTCTGATGAGTTTTTCACATATCTAAGAAGAATGAGATTCTCTCCCAATAGACTCCTCTAAGAATACCACAGCATAATAGTGTGTCTGAAAGAAGAAATCGAACTCTGTTAGACATGATTCGATCCATGATGGATTTTGCCAGTTTGCCGATATCCTTCTGGGGATATACATTTGAATCGACTTGTTATCTGTTAAATAGGATTTCAAGTAAGTCTGTAATTAAGACTCCATATGAGATATGGATAGGACGTAAGCCAGCACTTTCACACCTTAGGGTCTCGGGGTGCTCGGCCTATGTCAAACGGTTAATTACAGATAAACTTGGATCTAGGTCTGACAAATGCACATTCATAGGGTACCCCAAAGAGATCAAAGGATATTTTTTTTACCATGCTGATGAACAAAAGGTGTTCGTCAATCTTAAGACAATCTTTTTAGAAAAAGAGTTCCTTGATGAAGGAACCGTTGCCTCTAAGGTTAAACTTGATGAAGTTCAATAGGTAGAAGGACCAACACCAATAGCTGAACCTGAGTCAGATTTGATAAGATCAGATCCAGAGCCCAATGTACCTATACTATTAAGGCAATCCGGTAGAGTACCGCATCAGTTGGATAGATCTACGATTTCTTAGTCCGAGATGGTGATCCCATCGAATTCGATGAGAACGATGAGGATCCGATCACCTATATGGATGCAATGCAGAGATCTGATTCTAAAAAATGACTTGAAGCCATGAAATTCGAAATGAAGTCCATGAAGGTCAACGATGTATGGACATTGGTTAACCCACCTGAAGGGATTAAACCCATTGGGTGTAAATAGGTATTCAAAAGGAAGAGGGGCACAAACGGAAAGGTGGAGACTTATAAAGTCCATCTGGTTGCCAAGGAATATCATCAACATTATGGTATTGACTATAACGAGATGTTCTTCCTTGTGGCAATGCTTAAATCCATTCGGATAATGCTTGCAATAGCTATCCATCTGGGTTATGAGATCTGACAGATGGATGTAAAGACAGCTTTCCTGAATGGAGAGCTGATCGAAGAGATGTATATGATACAATCTGAGGAGTTTACATCCACAGATGAGTCCAAGGTGTGCAAGCTTCAGAGATCCATTTACGGATTGAAGCAAGCTTCTCGAAGTTGGAACATACATTTTGATAAGGTGATCAAAACATATGGCTTCGTTAAGAACAGAGAAGAGCCCTGCATCTATAAATGGGCAAATGATCCAATTATGGTATTTCTTGTCTTGTATGTGGATGATATTTTCTTAATCAGGAATGACATCCCCGCACTACAGGAAATAAAAGTTTGGTTATCATCACAGTTCTCCATGGACTTGGGTGAAGCATCCTACATCCTAGGGATGAAGTCTATAGAGATAGATCTAAAAGGTTGCTTGATTTATTCCAGTACATAGACACTGTGCTGAAGAGCTTCAGCAGGGAGAATTTCAAGAAGGGCTATCTACGATAGGTCATAGAATTTTTCTCTCTAAGAAGGATTATCCGATAACTCCTGAAGAGAGAGAGCATATGAGTAGAATCCCATATGCTTCGACCGTGGGATCTATCATGTACGTCATGACATGTACAAGGCCAAATGTGGCATACTCACTAAGAGTAGTGAGTAGATACCAATCTGATCATGGAGAAAACTACTGAAAAGTGGTTAAAGTCATTTTTAAGTATTTGAGAAATACTAAAGATCAATGGTTGGTTTATGGTGAGTCAGATCTAAAACTTGTGGAGTTCACAGACTCCAACTTTCAATCTGACCATGATGACAACAGAAGCGTGTCAGGTTATTTCTTTACTCTGAATGATGGAGCCATCTGCTGGAAGAGTTTCAAGCAGCATAGTGTGGCAAACTCTATTTGTGAGGCAGAGTACATCGCAGCATCGAATGCCGTGAAGGAAGTTGTGTGGCTGAGAAAATTCATCACCGAGCTCGGAGTAGCATCCTCCCTCAATGGTCCGATCCTGCTCTACTGCGAGAGCACTGATGCCATAGCTCAAGCGAAGGAACCCAAAGTACACCAGCGGACGAAGCATATTTTGCACCGCTTCCACCTAGTCCGGGAGATCGTGGATTGAGGTGACGTCGACCTTCAGAAGATCAATGGAAAGGAGAACCTGACCGACCCCTTCACTAAAGCCCTGATGATAAAAGAGTTCGACAACCATAAGTCGAAGATGGATATTAGATATTGTGCCGAGTGGCTTTAGGATAAGTGGGAGTTGTTGAAAAATATGTTTCAAAAGTCAATCGTCAATCTGTTGACAGTTGAGCAACCTTATATTATAATTGTTTGTTAATAAATAAAATATATTTTTGATATTTTCATCATAAGTTTTCATCTTCTAATGAACTCCATTGTTGTGATGAAGTTCTTAGGACTATTTGGGTTTGATAAAGAGAGGATTTATCGATTAGTCCTTAAAACTGTTCATGACCAAATGATAGGCTATTAATAAAGACGACAGCTTCTATCGAGCATAGGTCGCTATAGGCCATATGGGTTGGTTGTCCTCTTAACCAAGGGTGTGGAGACACTGGTATGGCATACAAGTGAGATGTAAGGGTACATTATCATTGAACGTGACCAACTCCAGAGTATTCTACTATCGAGAATGTCTCTGATGGGATATAGGTATAAGTATCCCTTAGACCTGAGATCGCCTCAGTGACTTGCAAGCAACTCACTGTGCTTTGATACTGGACTAACTGAATTTCTAATTCAGTGACAGAAGGCTTCTGGACACAGTCAAGTACTTACGAAGTCAGAGTGTGATCAAGATGGGATTGACCACTCCAAGAGTTGGAGAAGAATGAGTCACTGTATTTCAATTTAGCAAAATCTTGACCAGGGTAATCCATCAGATGGATTTGATATTTTGAAATACAATGTGGACAACCTGATCAGAGTTGACAGTTGAACTCTGAGGTGTCCTATGAGCATTTTGGTCAAGGGGATGAATTATATGGAAACTATATCCGCATGGGTTCTAAGGATGTTGTTCTATACATTCGACCTATCCGATCATCGGATACCATTGCTAGATGGTCACTTCGATTGGTACAAAAATTTATTCCTGTGCTATCGATTTAGGTTCAGATCTATGAGATCACACACATTAGAGTTCATGATCTGATTGGATGGTTGATCAACGATTAAGAATCGTTCTAGGGTTAAACGATCAATATGATTGACATTTAACCTAGTGCAAGTGTTGTAGGAGGATCGATTAGCAATTCAATTGCTAGTTGGCTTAATTTGATTAAGTCAATGGGCTGAGATTAAGTCTAATTAAATATAATTTAATTAAATTTAGTTTGGGCTTGATTGGATCAAGTCCAATTGGTTTATTGGATAAGTCAAGTACAAGAAAAAACTAGTCCTAGTTCAATTAGGACTTGGATCAACCTAATTTCTAATTCGATTAAAAAATTAAATCAGATTTAAATCTAATTTAATTTGATTAAATTATATTTTTAATTAGGTTAAGATCTATTTTAATTGGGTTGATTTGGTTTTGGTTTGATTTGATTTGGTTTGAAAAACCAAATTTGAACAAGTCATAGATTGAATCCTAGTAAGACTAGGATTCCACCTTGCGCCACCTTAGCCCCCCACACCCACTCTCTCTTATTTTGTGAGACAAAATCTTCTCTCCCAGGCCTTCACGCATGCCCAAAGCTTTTCACTCTTTCTCTCTTACATGGAATGTAGTTGTGGACCAAGTCAAAGTAGGAATTAGTTTGGATTTCAAATTCTATGAGATAGAATTTTAGGAAACTAAAACTCTTTCCTTATGGCACTGATTTTACTCAAATTTTTTTTGAAATTTTTGTGACTTTTATGACACATATTGTGCACCCTTTTTTGGTGGTCCATGGCAGAAAAAGAAGGAGGAGGTGCCCAAGAGTTGGGCACCCCTTGTCTTGCCCTGTTTGGATTTTCTTTGATTAGGTATTTGACCTAGACAAAGATTCTTCATATCTCTTTATTTAAGATAAATTTTTTTTGAGATTTTTATGAATTATATATCATTGAGAGACCTTTGGGGCATGTGAAAATCAGAGAGAAAGAGTGTTGGGGTGTGGAGATATAATAGACACAAAACTAGGTGTCTAGGTGAGAGCAAAGAGAAGAAGAAGAGGGTCTTCTTCTAGGGTTGCTGTGTTCACCTCTTCTTTTCCTCCATCTGTGAGTTTTCTGAGAGTGTCTCATATTTAAAACTCCTTCTTCTACTTCTCATCTTTGGAAGAGTCCAAATCAAGAAGGAGGCATCTGATCGATCATCAAAGAAGGATCAACACAGTACTAGCATACTTTGCTGATTTTCTGGATCAGAATTTTTGATCATGATTCATGGGCTCGTGTGGATGACTTCTAAAAGTCAGACGTATGTGCGGCTTGCAACATCATCCTCAAGTCCGGATCAGCAAAGTTAGAACGTCTAACTTGCAAGGTAATAGATCTGATCTATTATATTTTACATATATTAGATGTAGTATAGAAACATGTTGATATGATCAATATATAATTCTTGCTCTTTATATTTTAATTTTTGATTTAATACTATATAATAATTATATAATAAGATCTTAGATCTAGGGATTCTCTGATTTTATAATATAAATTTTGAATTATTTTAGTCTTCCGCTGTCTGATCTTGAAAAAATTTCAAGATCTAACCCTGAAATCCTAGATCTAGTTCCTTCAATTGATGTATATCTATGACCCTTAATTAATGATCTGAAGGAGCTATGGAAAAATGAAGTATAGATATATGATTTTTTCAGTCGAAGAAATTTTAAATTGAATGCTTCAATTTTATAGACCATAAATAATTTTCTTACGTATGAAAACTTATTTGGGTGGAGTACCAAAAGATATCTGGTATGTCCAATATGCAACAAGGATATATCCTCCTTACATTTAAAGCATGGAAGAAAAATCTACTTCATGAGTCATCGACAGTTTTTACCTGCTAATTACTCTTGGAAGACCTATTATAATCAATATTTTGATGGTACGTTCGATCGATGTCCGCCACCTAAGGAATTAAGTGGAGTGAAAGTTTTAGAACGACTTGAAGCCATTTGAAATGTGAAATTTAGAAAAATATCAGGTACTCACAAGTAGAAGCGTATTGAAGTGAAGCTGAATTAGATGAAACAAAACATATTTTTCGAACTATCGTACTAGAAGCAGCTACTACTTCATCATAATCTGGATGTAATGCACATTGAGAAGAATATTTATGATAATATCATCGGTACAGTATTGAACATCTCAAGAAAAATAAAAGATATATAATTCAAAAGCTCACTTTGATTTATAAGAAATAAAAATTTGATCAGAGTTGTATTTAGTTCGTTAAGGTGATAAATTTTTATTGTCACCTACATGTTATTTGCTATTTGGCATGGAGAAGAAGAGTTTCTGTAAATGGATCAAAATCATAAAGTTTTCTAATACTTATGCTTCAAATATATTACGGTATGTTGGCAACAATGACGATAATATCTCTGGCATGAAAACACATGACTCCTATGTGATGATGCAGTGCTTGCTTCTTATGGTCATGCATGGCTATCTGAGTGGTGATGTTCAAGCTACATTGATTGAGTTGGGAGTGTTCTTTCAAGAACTATATTATCAAAAATTAAAGATTAACTTACTTGAAAATTTTGATAAGAATATTGTGCTCATTCTTTATAAGTTAGAAAAAATATTTTCACCATCATTTTTTGATGTTATAGTGCACTTGACTGTTCATCTCCCAAATAAAGCTCTTTTGGCCGAACTGGTATATTATCGATGGATGTATCTTATTGAAAGGTAAAAAAATCGTAATACCTTTATCATATCAGTTATAAGAGATAAATATATTAGTTAAATTTAAATTTATTTTTATTTATAAATTTTTGGATATCCTAAAAAAATATATACATAAAAGGCATGGCCTGAAGGGTCTATAATGGAAGCATACATAGCTACGGAGTGTGTCATATTTTGCTCGATGTATCTTGATAATATCGAAATAAGATTCAATCATATAGATCGTAACGTAAATCGTGAATGTGGTGATGATGAGCCGACACTATCCATATTCAGACAAATAGTTCGACCTATGGGTGGAAGGAGATATGAGATTATGGATGTGAATGAGCTATCCAAGGCACACTTTTATATTCTAAATAATTATGAAGAAATTAAAAATTTCATTGAGTAAGTACTATATTAGCATACTTTTTAGTATTCTAACTAATTTTTTCATATCGATGTAAAATTAAAAATCATGACTTATTACAGTGAGCACAAGAAGATACTATTCAGGAAGAATAATACAGATGTTGATGATCGGCACAGAAAGAAATTTACAAAATGATTTGGAGACCATATAAGTTCCACTAGTATTATATTATATTTTAATAATTATAAAATTAATTATTTGAACCAACATAATTTTTTATGTTATATTGTAAATGAAATCTAAGCATTTCAATAAAGAAAAGGATGCAACTGATGAGTTGTATGATTCAGCATATAGCCCCAATCGAAGGGTTAACTACTATGCACTCTATATCATTAGAGGAATGAGATTTTATATAAGAAAGTTTGAGATGCAAAGATGGATTCAGAATAGTGGGATTGCTATGATAGGATATGAAAAAGAAAAAGAGATTGAATATCTTGGTATATTGATAGATATCATAGAACTAAAGTATGGATCCAATAATTTGATATTCTTGTTTCAATGTGAATGATAAAATATTAGCAATAAGAAGATTGGTATTCATATCAATCTATACTTTATTAGTGTAAAGTTTGCACAAATACGGTACTAAAATGAGCCGTATATATTAGCAACTCAAGTGAAACAAATAATATATTTGAAGGATCCGAAGTATCGAGGTGATTGGCATGTCGTATAAAGAATACTTAGAGGCATATATGACATACCAAATGACTAGAAATAGACAAAAATTTAGATCTACATAAAGAGAAAGCTTTTCAAGAAGAAGACAAACATTGACCGAGCTCTTTGTTGACGAAAAATTAACTAGTGACAACTCTTTTGAATAGGGCTGATATGCTGTCCTTCAAAGTTGAAACTGATTTTGTATTTAATCTTGATGATTCAGAGGATGACAATCGGTTCATAAATGATGATAAGATAGAAGGCGATACATTAGTTGATTATTATGATTCGAAGGAGAACCTACAAATCGAAGAGGATACGGATATTGATGAGTAGATCTATATTCTTTGTTGAATCTTCTCTTACAATAATGGTATGCAATATAATTTTATTCATTAATATTTATATATTTATTATTATTATTATATTTATTTATATATCAAGTTAGTTATATGCATGGTTTAAGTATTACAGGTATGACGTCAGGAGAGAGATGACTACGTCCGAGTTTCTAGCCTCCCCCTGAGGATGAGCCTTCTTCTATTTTCGCTACCGCACCATCGAAGTTGCCAAAGGATGCTGCAGAGGTGGGTCTAAGTGGTATTTTAATATTTTTTATAAAATAAAATTTGATTTTAATTGTATCAATTAGGTTTATAGATGTCCATCATACTAATGATTTATTCATTGTTGTTTCAGGCCATTCGATGCAGGTGGTGAGATGAGGGTGAGGTTCGTCGAAGAATCTCATCCTGGAGCATTGGAAATGCAAGCACGAGGGATAGCATCTCCGTATCGAAATTTTGTCCGACTTTACCACGCCCATTAGGGGATGGTATGAGCCATAGCGAACTAAGCTGGGCATCATATACCGCAGCTATGCCCCTATGACGCTCTTCGATTGGCATCATATTACACCGGCTCAGAGAGAGATCTTCTATAGCCACTTATAGGTAAAATAATATTTAATAAAATATTTAATTAGCACTGTATTCTTATAATATTTGTTATTGATAAAATATGTTTGATATTATTGATTTTGATCAATATAATTACGTGCGGCAAGCTGTGGATGATCATCTATGCTCGTATTTCAAGGATTACCACCATTGCATTTATTGCCACTGGTATGCTATAGTACAAGACTAGAGGGTGGAGGCAACATGATAGTGGCCATATTATAGCATCAGTATCGAGGATTGGGCTGTCATATGCTGCAGGTATGAGGATCCGACATATCAGGTTAAGCATTCAATTTTTTTTAGAATTTAATAATTGAATCATTTATTCTTAAATTCAGTTAGTTATTTACTAATTTGACTGTTAACTGTATAGGATCGATGTGTCTAAAATATTATCAATCGGATGAGACAGACCATCTCGCATTGTGGGGGTTCGAGACCATTCGCTCGTTATATAGAGCAGATGGTAAGTAATTTCTATTTAGCATATTTTAACTTTTTAATTATTTAAAATTTTTTAAATAATTATTCTTAAATTGTAGAGAGATGTAAAGAGTGATGAGTTTTTTGGTAGAATCGAGATCTACCAACGGATCCACTAGCGATGGTCAGGGGAGTGGACGATGGAGAGCCAAAAGCATTATGTAAGTTTTTTTAGTTATTTTTTTATTGATAATTTGATTTTTAGTAAAAATTTAGAATAGCTATAAGTTTAATTTTCAAGATCGTATGATAGAGATGAGATCCCAACCTACCCCTAAAGGCTCGATCGTACCCACAGATGAGGAGATCTATGATTAGATACTATTATGTTAGAAGACTAGGGTATGGGATCAAAGCTCTCCCATCCTCATGCTCATCCAGGGCCAACATCTATACTACCTACAATGCCCGACTGACGAAGATATAAAGACAAATTGCTGAGGATCGATAGGAGCTGATGAGTTGGCTGCATGTATCGATTTTTATCAATCATTTCAGATATAGATGATAGAGCAGATGGCATAAATGGAGTAGATGATGGAGCTGATGAGACAGCAACAAATCGGTCCATCATACTCCACCCGTTCTCCTTCTCTAGCTGCTGATGCTTGATGGCCAGTGATCTATTTCTATTTTTTTTTTATTTTTATTTTGGACCTCTAGTAATTATTAAATTTATTTTTTTATAATTATATATTAATATAATAAAATGATCAAATTTATTTGTGGGTTTATTTTATGAATTTTTTATTTCAATTTTATAGATTATAAATATAAAATATTAAAAATATAAATTAAAAAATATATATTTATAAATTATTTTTTAAAAAATATTATATTTTAATTAGTGATGGTATTATTTACGATGGAATATCCATCGCAAATACAATCATTTGCGACGTATAATTTTCATCATAAATAATATATTTTTTAAATATAAAAATATTTTTTAAAGTAATTTGTGATGAAAAATTTTCATCATAAATATTTTTTGTGATGAAAATATTTATGATGTAAATTTTTCATCATAAAAAATTAATTAATTTTATCTTTTTAAAATATTAAATTTATTTATTAAATTATTTACGATGAAAAGTTTCATCATAAATAATTTTATTTATGACAAAAATCATCTATTTGTAATAAAAAAAATTTTCATTGTAAATAATCTAAAAAAATAAAATATTTTATGATATAAATTTTATGTCGCAAAAAATGTATTATTAGCGATGAAAATTTTTTTCATCATAAAATATTATCTATGATCCCATTTTTAGCGATTAAATATTAGCGATAAAATTTACATTACAAATAAGTATTTACGATAAAAATTTAATATTTGCGATGCTTTTTTGCATCATAAACATCTTTTTCTGTTGTAGTGTTTTCTCTTTGATCGAAATAAAACCCTCCCATGGCTCTTCAAAATCGAGGAAAGAAGGGGGCAGTTGCCCAACAAGGGCACAATTGGGATAGTTAGAGGGAAAGAGAGAGTGGTGGCACGACCAGCGGCAGCTAAGGATTGTGGTCTGATCATACACAGAGAAGCTGAAAGCAAGGAAAAAGAGGCATTGCACCCCTTGCCACAACGGTGGTGATACCAAAGGCCAAAACAAAAAAGAAAAGCAAGAGGAAGGGGAAGGCTTAACGGAGATGGCGGTGATGGTGGGTCACGATCGATGATAGTAAAGTCCGATGAAATTCATGGCTACAACACACGAAATAGGAGAAAATAAGACAAAACTGGATTTAAAGGAAGAAAATGGGATTTTAGAAGTAGATGGCAGCACTTAGCAAGATTGCACAGTGGGCTCTAGAGATGAGGAAGAAGGGAGAGAGAGTAGGACTTCGGTGGTGATCAATCGTAAGGAAAAAGGAGGGTTTTAAAGATTGATTTTAGATGAGATAAAGGGGCTGTTCCATGGTTTAGAGCGGCTCTAATGACCGGCGGCCACCCCCTACCGACCCAATAGCTCCGCACTGGCTACGATCTCCATGGCCTTATCCCAAAGGTGGGAGGTTGAGCAGAGAATTGTGATTGCGATCCTCTATTTTGAGCCCCCCCCCCTCCCTCCCTCCCTCAAATTTTTTTCCAATTTTAAATCAAAGTCCACTGGGCTTGCTGACTCTAATTTGAAATGGACTGAAATTGGTTAGTTCTCACAAGACTGTTACGATAATACCTTCTATAAGAGAGTAAGGATAACCCAAATTTACATTGATTTTTATCGATCACATCTCTGCATAATAAGAAATCTTAATCCTAAGATAAATCTAAATAAATCTTAATCTGCCAAGAGATGCATGCAATTTCTTCACAACTACCACCAACGTGGAGTACTGAAACTCTCAACTAATCACACACAAATAATGCACTATCATCAACCATTATCCAATGGTACATCCCCATGAATTTTGTGGTTTGCGAGGCTAGAAGCAACAATTGGATCCTACTATCTAGAGGAAGATATTGCAGTCTAGTAATTAATTAATATGAGTTCCTTCTTTTAAAGAAACAATTATATCCTACACAGTATACTGTGTGCATTATATGGCCATGCACGCCATCAATCATAGCTGCTCGTTTCTATAGCGGGGTATTAAGATGAGCACTCGATGAATAGGATCCTTAAAATTTATGATTGTAATTGGTAGCTTGTGTAGCCATATGGTGCACATTAGGTAGGATATAATTTCTCTTTTTATAGAGTAACAATGGCTTTGCCCGCCAAAGCTGGCACTGAACTCAAATTTGTCCTACCTTTTTGACCTAAGAAATCCACTAGTGATTTTGACTCAATGTTCACTTTCATGCGAAAAGCTGGCATGGGAGGATGAGCATGACCTAGGTCAGACATATCATGTCATTATTTTACTTAACCAATTAGATGCAATTAATCTGCTACAAGTTACAACCTCAAAATTTAGATGAGGTTGATTTCCAATCACTTAGTTTTAGCTTGAGAAAAAAAGGATTCACCTTCCTGCATGCAAATCTACCGTTGGCTTATGCAATGGCTGCTTTAACATCTGCATCAATAGGTGAATTGAAAGATTAGAAATGCTTTGAGATTTGTGTGTAGTATGATCCGGTGGATGACATTGTGAAAAAAGAACAATATATCATTCTTTCGAGTGAAAGATACAACTCGAATCCTACAAAAAAAACTTCAATAACTATCATCATCACTGTATCGATTGAAACATAACAACAACCATGGTCAAATTTCATTGATGTACAGATAAAGACATCAAATTTGATGTCTTCCCACCCATCACCACATCAAAGAATTAGAAACCCCCCGTGCTCCAACATAAAATCATAATTCTGCTAATCAAAAGTCCATCTTTTCTGGTGACCATACAAAATATTCAAACATATTTAAGTAAAGATAGATCTACATAATTTAAATTATCAAGTCCAATGACTCCACAGAAGAAAGAAAAGAAAAGAATATAATATACATGCACATATACATATATATATTTATGTGTGTGTAATATATATTCATATATATAGATGTAGATCCAGATTATATATATGTACTCTAATGTAATCCAATTCAAGTTTAATCCATGGCATTGGGTCCCACACAGGCCTTGAGCAGGGGACTCCACACCCACTGCACCAGAAACCTCCTCCCTCCCCTCCCGTTGATGTTGTAGCTCCTCCCCTGCCCGTCCTTGCTCACCTGCCCCGTGTAACCTCCGCCGCCGCCAGTCCCGTAAATCCCCTCGCAGAGGTCGGCGATCTCCGTCGGCGCCGTGGGGTCCCCGCCGGCGTACCACGCATTCACCAGTGGGTTCGTCGCCAGCTCCGCCAGCTCGTGCGCCACCACGCTCACCATCCCGTCCGTCCCCACGTCGCCGTTCGGTGGCCGCATGGCGCCCACCCCACCCCTGGCCATGTAGCCGGGGACGGCAAAGGGGTACGCGCACAACTCCGGGCACTGGGCCCCGCTGTGGCCGACCCACGCGTAGGGCAGCGTGTGGCCCACCAGGGAGGGGAAGGTGAAGTAGTGGAAGCCGCAGACGGCGCGGCAGAAGTCCTGCATGGCGATCTCCGGCGCAGTCAGGACGAGGTAGACGCCGCAGCGGTGGTCGACGGGGAGGGATGAGGCGGCGAGGGCGTCGGCGATGAGATGCTGGACGGATAGGCGGGAGAGGGAGTAGCCCCGGGATGCGGCGGGGTCGGAGGCCTCAGCGGCGATGGAGAGGGAGAGGGAGACGTTGGCGCCGGTCTGGTCGGCGTAGAGGGCGATGGTGGACCACCATTGGGCGGCGGAGGGGGCGGCGACGGAGGCGTCGGAGAGGGAGAGGAGGAAGTCCCGGATGGGGAGCTGGAGGGCCGGGGTCCACCGGCCGTACCAGATCAAATAAAGCCTTATGGGCAACGAGAGGACGGGGCCCATGTGGTAGCGGAGGTCGACCAGGTCGGAGGACCCCTCGTACCGCTTGGAAGCCGGCAGAGTGCCCGCGGCGCCACTGCCGGCGGCGGATGAGCGCTGGCGCAGGTTAAGTAGTTGCTTCTGCTGCAGTGTATGATAAGGGTAAGTGATGTCGGCCTGGAGGAGAGCAGGGAGGAGAACAACAGATAGAAAGAAGGGGAACAGAGGAGGGAAAGGCATTTTATGCTGTTGGAGCAGGATAGGAAGTGCGGTGGGGGAGTTGGAGGAGAAGGCGTTTATTTTATGACCTGCAGGAAGGGGCTCTATGTATGGACAGGTAGAGAGAGAGGCGGGTGCATCGATGGTGGGATACTTGAGGGAGTGATGAATGGTTTCGGATTGTATCTTTGTGTCAACGATTGGATCGCGCAAGCCCCGCCCCGTGATCCATATGAGAGGTATTGGAGTGCTTTAAGAACTGTACAATATGTGATCTAATGATTGACATTGCGAAGAAAACCCATTCTTTCGCATCAAATATATACTCTAAAATAGAACGGCATGTAGGGAGTGATTATTGGTCATACGATATACACTACTCGGTGGATCAGTCCAAATCATAAAACAACATACATAAAATTGGACAACGTGGCAAAGCGCACAATATACATGAATTTGTTGGTGTTGCTTCACAGTTGGATTGGTCTGCCAACTCGATGATAGATCTGATCTAATCAATAATTTGTAGCTGGTAGGAGAGAGAGAGTTAGAAAAAAATTGTATCCTATACCATATACACCATCAATAATGGACCATGCCAATCCTATTTCAATGTGGGCTAGGCTCATCATATCAACATAATTTATTTTTTGTATTCTTTTTTTTGTCTATTTTCTCCTCCAACTCTTGCTTCTTTTATCGTTTTCGTTTCAAAACCCACCGATTGCTTCCTTTTTTTTATTTGGGGAAAGTGATGATTGCGAGGTGAAGGAAGTGGCATCTGCTACTCGTACCGATACTAAGAATCATCCATCTCCCATGGTGATCTAGGTAGTCCTGCCTGCAAAGGAGGCGATGCCTAGTGCATGGTTGACGAGGTTGCCATCGGGGTCCAATGGAAATCTAGAAGCTCTTTTAGACAACCAATGGTCATTTGTTGGTGGCGATTCAGAGGGGAGAGAGGGTGGCGACAGGCAAAAGTTAGAGACTTTGAGAAGGAGAGGTGGTGATTCTAGGTGGAGATAATAAGTATGAGGTTTTATTTTAGCTTTAAAAAAAATATTGCCATTTGATTCAACATCTCTCTTTGTTCTCTTAATTGTCATGAGATGGAGATAGAGGGGGAGATAAAGGTCAAGCCGGATGATGGTGAAGGGGTGGAGAAACCTTGATAGAGGCCAAGGATGGACCTGAGCAACCCATCCAAGAGTGTGTTAAACGAGCAAATTGGTGTCAGATGGCCAGTGTGGATCTCCACTATGGCTGAAGAGGCCATCCAAAGATAGATCTATCATTGGGGCAATGCTTTCCTCTCCCTAAAGAGGGGAGTAAGGAGAGGTGGAAAAGGGATGGAAGAAATCTAGAGTTTTTTCATCGGGATTAAGAGAAAAAATAAAGCACTCCACTATCTCTTTGAAAAATTGTAATTGATTAGAACTGTTCTATCAGTGGACTTTGGACAATCCAATAAGAGATCGCCACATCATTCAACGATATTAAAATAAAATCCAATAAAAGTTGGCTTCGAAACGGCTAATTATGGTGAACTATATACTTTATTTGCATTCACCTTTTCAAAAAGTGAGAAATTTTTTGAATCACCAAATAATATGATGATATTTTATTGAAAGGTCTAAAGTTCAAATGGTAAAACAATTCTAATCAATAATTTCTTCATCTCTTCTCACTTAAGCTTTGCTAGTTTGGCGAGCTTTGCCACATGTTGAAAGGGAATTGGTCTGGTGCATTTTTGATATGTTGCATATGATGTAAAATATAATTTTTGAGCTAGAAATAGTTACACGATGGCTCTACCTTCTATCTTTTAAGAAAAGAATAAATATGATTTTTTAGACAAAATGAAAGCTACCGGCGTTGATATACATGCACAAGTTGAATTTATAAATATGTTTGAAATGTTTGATTTGCCTCCTCTTGAAGAGACCAAAGTAATGTACTATAACAAGGTTTTAAATGATGTTGTAAAGGCCATTATAACGATTTTGCTACCTACTAAGCACTCATCATTATAATATATGATTTAATATTATAAAATTTTGTATAATATTAATAATAAGTATTATTTTCCATTACAATATTTTGGCTAAAATATTTTCAAAATTCAAATTTTATTTCAAATTTTTTGGCGATCATATGATTGGATGACGAAGTGTGAACAAAAAATTATTTTTTATTATAATATTTTAACAAGCATTAGAATGATGATTATATTAATATAAAAAATTTAAAAATATAATTTTAAGATATATAAATATTTTTATTTTAATAATTTTTAAATAAATTTAATAAAATAAATTGATGGATAATAAGAGCATCAATTAATCTAGGTTAGTATACTTTCAATTAAAAATATTTTTTAAATTTTTATGATTTGATTTCATCTTATTTTATTATGGAGAAATGGCTATTAAGGAAAGGTATAAATTTTCTCAACATGAATAGTCCCACATTGGAAAGAAACAAGAGGATACTAGTCTTTATATTGATTCCCATGCCCACTACTTCTAGTTGGGCTTATAAGGAATGGGCTAAATAAACCACAATGGGGCATGCATCATTGACAGGGTCAGCGTTATTTTTATCTAATAAAAATTATAATAAAAAGTATTAAATTTAATCATTAAAAAAATTTTTAAATGATAAAGATCCTTACGAGGCATCAATAGTCTATAAAGAATTCAAAGCATTGTTCAAATGAATTTTTTTTTTTTTATTTTTTCTTTTTTCATGTTGACAAAAATTTAATTGTATCCTAATTTTACAATTAATAGACTTCAATTCAAATGGACTCAGCTTATCAGAGATGCAATGGCATTAAAGTAAATGGTCATATACGATGCATCTAGATCATTCTAAAGAATTCAAAGCCGTTGGTTCAAATGAATTCATTCTCTTATCTTCTTGAATCTGATCTTTTCATCTCTTTTCCTTGGGGCACTGTTTGCACAACAAAATTTTGAAATTAGCATCCCTAAGATTCTTACTTATCGAGGATTCGGACAAACCGATGAGGATTGTACCTTGAGAATTTATCTAGTCAAAAAATCCTGTATGATAGGAGGCAATACGTTCTTAGGACAGTGCTGAACTGTGTGCCTCACTTCGATCAGGCTTGTCACATCTTACATTATTTACTATTTCATTTATACTTGTTTAATTACTGTTCTGAGTTAGCAATTATTATATTCTTTTTATTTAACATTCTAAGAACGTATTGATATTGCTACTATTTAAGATATTGTATTCACTAGTATTCTGGTATTTTGTCATATCTACAATGGCACAGTCTGAGAATTCACTAACCATAAAATATGAAAAATTCAATGAAACTAATGGATTCAAAACTTGGTAGACTAAAGTAAAATATTGACTTGCATCTTTAGATTTAGTTTTAGCCATTTTTGAAGTTTTCATAAATTTTGAATCTAACTCTAATCTTCATCATCATCATCTTCTGTTGTTAGGAAGATGATTCAATTTGTCTCCTATCTTCAATTAAGATTGCCAAATCTAAGAATCTTACTGATGAAGAAATTGATTACCATTGTAGGAATAGGATTCTGAGTGCTCTTGATAAAATCTTGTATGAAAATTTTTTAATAATCAAAATAGCCACTGAATTATGGAAAGGACTAGAATCTCAATTTGGAATGGATAATGCCTGAGTTGATAGATTCCATAATGTCTCTTTTCGTAAATTCAAAATTATTGATGGTCAACCAATTAATCCTCAACTTCATGAGTTTCAAGAGTTACTTAGGAAAGTATAAATTTTTGGTACTATTCTTTCAGAGGATTTTAAAGTATCTTCTCTCATTGATATCCTTCCACCCTCCTGGAATGACTTTTCTAACCATCTTCGTTTGATCCAAAAATCAATGTCCTTCTTTGAACTCCTCAATGCTATTCGAGTCGAAGATCAACGTAGGTCTACTCTTCAACCTTCGAATGATCAAGGACCTAAAGTACATGTAACTGAAGTTTTCTCCAATCCTCAAATCTCTAAATTCAAACCAAAAGGAAAGAAATTCAAGAAAAAGAAAATGGGTCAAGGCCAAGGATAAAATCCCAAGTTCCAAATCGAACTAAAAAATTAACTGGGAAAGTTCTGCTATATTTTTGGAAAGACAAACCATTTGGTCCCTATATGCTATTTTGAAAGAAGAAACCTTATATGAAGCCAAAGGGTGCTACTAATCATCAAGTCAATGTGCTTGAAGGAGAAAATAATTTTAGGTTTGTTTCTAACCCTATTGTTAATATTACTACTTCTTCCTTTGATTGGTGAATTGATACTGGGGCTAACACTCATATTTGTTTTGATCCTTTCTGATTTACCACCTTTCAGGATAAATATGAAGGAAGTGTAACACTGAAAAATCATAAAACTCTACCTATCAAGGGAATTGTAAAAATTATATTGAAGATATCTTCTGAAAAGACTATTACCTTGAAGGAAGTGATGTATGTTCCAGACATTAGAAAGAATTTAGTTAGTGGTTCTTTGTTGTGTAATGACGGTTATCATCTTATGTTTGATTAAGGCTGCAAATGGATCCGGTTGATCCATGATCCGACCTGATCTGATCCGATTAGATCTGATCCGAACCCATTTAAAAGACCCATGGAGCCGGGTCGGATTCAAAAATTAGACCCATTCCTTTTTCGGATCGAATCTGGATTTTCTGAATTTGGACCTGACCCGATCCGTGAAAATTTTTGAATTAATTTGAATCTTAAGATACATGACCCGATCTGACCTGATCCGACCTGATCTGGATCCAAACATAGAACCTGAACCCAGTTAGAGTGACTCAACCAAATAGGGGTTTGGGCTTGGACCAAAATTTTTCAAATCCTTTGGTCTTCTCCATTCATTCTCAAATTAAAAATCTCCAAAACTAAAAATTTTTCAAACCCTTCAGTTCTTTTATTATGACTATTGTAACATCTATAACAATCTGAGGAGAAAAGATTGGATGGATTCTTGATAATTTAAATGAAGGACATCTCGATTTCTTCTTCTGGCTTCTTGCTTGGCTCAGTTTTCTAAATCTTCTGGTTTATGTTTACTGTGCCATGAGGTACAAAAGCAAGGATTACTTGAATTTCAATTCATTTTGTTGACTTTAAAAAATTTCAGAGCATGCTCTAATGTGCACAAATATTGTGTCATCTACGGTATATGCAATCTTATTTTTAATCATATATAAGTATTCCTCTTGTATGATATTTTAGATTGGGACAATTATATCACTATATAAAATTCATATTTTTTTTTATTTTTCTTCTTTTGTATAGATTTTTAAATCTTGACTCTTCTTAAAAATCATTTGTTTCCCTCCACTATCCAATATAATTAATTATTAGAAGTTACAGTCAGAGGATTGAAAGAAAAAAAGAAAAGAGATCTTTCTTAGTTGTCATCCAGCATTAGTATTCATTAATGGTAGGTTTCAAATAAATTAAACATGTGATCCGATCGGATCCAAACCGGATACGCATTTTATGGATTAGGGCCAGATTATATATGGATCTGATCCGATCCAAATAATCCAATGGGTTAATAAATTAGGCCATGAACCCGACCTGATCCGATCTGATTTTTTATCGGGATGGGTATGGGTCCAATATCAAGACCCGATCAAGAAATCGGATCGGATCAAGATCACTCAAGATCCGATCCGACCCGACCCATTTACAAGCCTATATTTGATAGTAATCAATTTGTTATTAATTATGAAAAGTTATTCGTTGGTAAAGGATATTCATGTGATGGATTGTACAAACTTAATATAATACCGTACAATATTAATGAAAGTTCAAGTTCCATTGTTTTAAATGTTGAATTCTCAAATTTATGGCTGTTGGGAATAGTGTCCCAAAGCTAATCATCAGCCAGTTGACGGTTGTGCTCTTTTGTATTAGTACATGAATTATAAATAAATAAAATTATTTTGATATTTTTTCATCACAAATGTTTCATCTTCTAATGAACTCCTGTGTTGTGGTGAAGTCCTTGGACTATTTAGACTCGACAAAGGAGGATTTGTCGCTTAGTCCTTAAATCTGTTCGCGATCAAATGATACGTTGTTACCAAGGACGATAATGTTTATCGAGCATAGGTCGTTGTGTGCCATATGGGTTGGTTGTCCTCATAACCAAGGAGTGTGAAGACACTGGTATGGCATACAGGTGAGATGTAATGGTACATCTGCACTGAATGTGACCGACTCCGGAGCTATTTCTGTTGTCAAGATTTGCTCCGATGGGATATGGGTATAAATGTCCCTCCGACCTGAGACCGCCACGGTGACTTGCAAGCAACTCACTGCACTTAGGCACTGGACACCTGAATTTTTAATTCAGTGACGGAAGGCTGTTGAGTGTAGTCAAGTACTTGACTTGTCGGTGCGTGTGTCAAGATGGGATTGACCACTCCAGTTTAGGAGCTGTGTACAGTCGTGTTTCAATTTAGCAAAACCTTGGTCAGGATAGTCCTAGTGAGGAGTCACAGGACTAATTGAGTTGAGCACGATTCGGATGATCTCATCAGGATTGACATTTCAACCCTGAGTCATCCTAAACACAGGGGTCAAAAGGGATGAATTATATGGTAACCATATTCACGTAGGTTCTGAATGTTGCGATTGCAACTATTCGACTTATTCGATCATCGGGTACCATTGCTAGATGGTCTCTTCGATTATATAGGAATTGGTTCCTGTGCTACCGGCTTAGGTTCGAACCTGCGCGGTCACACACATTAGAGGTTCCTTTCTGATCTGATGGCTGATTATGAGTCTTATGTATCTGAGACTCTATGATTGAGAATTAGGATTCTCTGATCATGAGTTCCACACATTTTGGGTACCAAAGTTAAAATTTTGAATTTCAAATTTTGAATTTGAAATTTGAACTCTTTGATCAGGGTTTCATATCGATGGTCTCTGATGCCTAATTGCCCATCGGATTTGGACTCAATATTTATGAGAAATTTAATTAGTGATTTGATTGCTAATTAACTCAATTTGATTGAGTAATTATTTTTAGATCAAGTCCAATTGAATTGGATTCAGTTTGGATTGACCCTATTAGGTTAAGTGTTGATCTAATCGCTAAGGTGGTTTAGTCCCTGATTTGATCAGGGGTTAGGCTTAGTTAATTCCTGATTTGATTAAGATTTTATTGAGCCTAATTAAGCCTAATTTTGTTGGGTTTAATCTGGTCTAATTGTGCTTAACCTATTTTAATTAGGTTGGCTCAATTTGAATCAAACCACCTTGTTTTAAATTCCCTACGCCACCCAACTTCCTTGCGCCCATTTGAATTCACGAGAAGAAATTTTCTCGTGAATTTTCTCCCACGCAAAGCTCTCTCACACCCATGTTTCTGTGCACCAATTATTTAGATTAACTTAGTTTGTTACCCATCCAAATTCAAAGAGATTTTGAATTTGAATGGATAACCAAATAACCATGCGCCAGCTTATCCTCTTTTGTGCGCCCCATATTCCACACGAAAAATAGTTTCTCGTGAAAGTCTCCACGCACAAAAAAAAAAAAGAAAGAAGAGATAAGAGGCGTGGGGAGGTTCTGAAAAAATTTTGAAGTGTTCAAAATTTATCGAGAGGAGAGAAAAAGGAGAGAGAAGTGGGTGCAGGGTTTTTGATGTGTACCCTAAGGTTTCTACCTAGGGTTTGGGAAGTGAGATTGGTGTGCCACGAGTATCGTGAGTCCACCAAATTTCAGAGAGAGATCCATCAGCCTCTCAACCAACCGTGCAGACGATCTGGAGCATCCGAGAAGTCGACATACATCGATCGAAGGAGTTCGATCAACATCAGCCATCAAAAGGGTGAAATCACGAACTAGCATTCGTGAGGAGCCGATCAGACGGGAGCTTCGTGTGGAGATCCGCAGAGGCTAGACACTAGTGTGACTGTGACGTGATGATCAGAGCCCCCGATGGTGATCAGATTGTAGTGATCGACTACCCGCAAAAGGTGATGTGTTCTGAACACAGTACAGTAAAAAGTTTACTGTTTCAAATTTGAATTTTAAATTTAAATGTATGCTGTTGTATCATATTTAGATCCTAGTGTAGGGTTAATTAGTATTAATTAATGAGATTAATTAATAATTCTGCTGTAAAATAATAATTTTGAAAAAAATTTAAAATTATCATTTTACCCTTGCACTGAATTTTCACTTCAAATGGTATCAGAGCATGGTTCTAGAATATGATATACATATGCATGCATAGATTAAGGTGTAATCTATAAGTTTAAATTTGAAATTTAAAATTTAAAATTTGTTAGAAGTTTCAAATTTGAAATTCAAAATTTGAAATTTGAATTTTGAAATTTAAATTTTGAAATTTAAATTTTAAATTTTAAAATTTGAAATTTGTTTGAAATTTTAAATTTTAAATTTAAAATTTAAAATTTAAAATTTAAAATTTAAAATTTAAAATTCAAAATTTAAATTTTGAAATTGGTATATTTAGATATACTTGATCCAAGTAGCAAGTAATCTAATTGGGTTGGTTGCCATGGTCGTCCGATCATAGGAGAAAAGTAGGGTTTAAAGGCCCTCTCTTCTCATTCGATGGGGTCTCCTATGGTGGTAGAGGTGTCGATGTAATTATATCCCATGCCGATGAAGTAGCGAAAGGACTTAATTATAAAATTTATCATAAATATGTTAGATTAGATCTAAAAAAAATTCATGATTTATTTTGAGTTATTTTCTATTATGAAATGAGCAATAGGATTGTTGTTTATGAATTGTGCTGACCCGTTTGTGAAATGAGTCAACATATTTGTGAACAGAAAATAAAATCTTTCAAAATTTAAAAATTATTTTCGAAATGCCAAACCCTGACCCATCAGCCCAAGTACTTAATTAAAAGAATTAAGTGTTGTCTAGTAGGTCTAGAATTATGAATTAAGACCTAAGACAATTGCATAAACTTGTGGGTCAATGGATTAGATGAATTAGGTCCATAATTGGGTTAGACCTAAGGTTAGCTTAAAAATGGACTAAATGGAGTAATTAGTCAAATCTAATCAAAAGTTGAATTAGATTAGGTCAAGGATACTCTAGACTCAACTTCAATAGTTGTAGTTGAATGGGTCCATGTCTTTAACTAGACCAAGATGGACTTAATTCATGGTTACGCGGTGGAGCCCTATTTACTAAGTTGATCAAAATTAAAACTAATGAACCAGTTGGTGTCTAAGGTAAGTTCGGTAGTTTTGACCAGTGGTTTTAAGCGGGAGCTACTCGCATTGATTCGATCATTGATGAGTTAATAGCAAATCCCCACCACTGATCTCACTTACCTGGCCAATCTGGTAAGTTAGATTTTGATTAGATCACTTGGTGATTAGAGCTCACCCATGTCATTAGGTAAATCAGTGTGACTGATTTAGGTGCTCCTAATGCCAGCTTTAATTAAATCTTTTTTAATCTGACTTGATGAAGTCAGTGGGAGGATTGAAATTGGCTGGATGATTTCTTCTCTACAATCCTTTAATAAAATCTTCAAAAATTATTAGGTCCCTAAAATGATTAAGTTATAATGATAACTAAGTCAATGCCTCCCATTAAGTGAGTGATAATGAGTCCATTAGTTTAATGATCATTGGAGGCCCAAAGGCCTGGTACTCATTGGCTAATAGAATTATCATTCATAATATGATAATTTGGTTGAGTCTTTCTGATGGTGGTTAGGTTGGCCGGCCAAAGTCGGGCCTGATCATTTATTGGTCTGATTCACCAAATTAAGTCATGTTAATGGTTGGACCTGACCAAATCTTTTCAGTGGAGGCCAAAGCCTACTGATTAGGTTCTGGGGCAAAATCAATTACTAGAAGTTGTTTAGAGAAACAACTGGTTAAGAACCTACCCATAGATGCACATGGGTTGACCAACCAAAGTTGGGCTCGTGTGTAGTCTGTGTGGATTCTAGTACCCATTAAGGAATTAAAGTAATTTCTCGAATTGGAGGTTGAGGCTACCAGTTCGTAAAAATATTGAAAAAAACTTTAGACTAAAGTCCAAGTCTTTAGTATTAATTTATGTACTAATAGAGGTCTGATTTTTCTTTATACAGCTATGGCACTACCCTGTCACTCCGGTCATTATTAGATAATGACAAGCTCATGGGACCTAATTTCGATAGCTGGTATCAAAAATAAAAATCATCCTTGAGCATGAGCGGATCCTTTATGTAGTAACGGATCCAGCACCTGAGGAGCCAGCTCCGAATGCTAGTAAGGCGATCTGAGACACTTACCAGAAGTGGCTCAATGACCGCACCACCGTCCGATGTATTATGCTGACAGTAATGAATGACGAGTTCAGCTGCAGGTTTGAGAACGCCCAGCCACAGGAGATGCTTCAAATGTTGAACGACTCCTTTGGCACGCCTGACGATGTTGAAAGGCACAAAATAGTTGTGCCATTTTCAATACTCGGATGAGGGATGGGGCCTCAGTCACTGATCATGTACTGTACATGATCGAGATGATTGAGCGCCTAAGCAAATTGGGTTTTCCTCTGCACGAGCAGCTCGGTAAGGATGCGTTCCTTAATTCCTTGCCCAAGTCCTTCCTCCCATTCCTTACTCATTTTCGAATGACAAAGCTTGCAGTAAACTACCACGAGTTGTTGGGGTTGCTGCAAAATTTAAGAAGGATCACCAGCTCCATAAGGAGTCGGTGAATGTAGTGGGAGGGTCTTCTTCTCGTCGTCGATCCTTTAGGAAGGGGAAGAAGAACAAGAAGAAGAAGAACAAGAAGGTGCAGCCTCATGCTGGGACGGTTGCACAGGGTCAGACCAAGAAGCGCAAGCCCGACCAGAGCCAGGTGGAGTGCTTCTTTTGTACGAAGCAGGGGCATTGGAAGAGGAACTATCCTCAATACATTGCCTCCCTGGACCCGAACAGGCCGAAGAAGAAGCAAGGTAATTATATGATAACTCCTTGCAACTTTTCCATTGTGATACTACTGCCTGGGTATTGAATACCAGAAGTCCTTATCATATTTGTAATTCGATGCAGGGTCTGCAGGTCAGTAGGAGATTTGATAAGGCGAGAGGTTCCTGAACGTTGGAGATGGAAGCAAAGTTCCAGTTCTAGCTTTAGGAATCATGAGTCTTGTAATCAATTCTCGTAATATAATTCTGAGTGAATATTACTATTGTCCAAGTTTTTTATTAAATATTATTTTTGTAGGCCTTTTGGCCATGTACGGTTATGATTTTTTAATAAAAAAAAATATTTACAATATCATTTTGAATGGTGTTACAATGTTTGTTGGATAATTAAATAATAAATTTACTTACTATCACAGCCTGTTAATGTGGTTCAAAACTTCGGTAAACATCCTAGAATAAATAATGTGTCAGAAGTCTACCTTTGGCACTATAGGCTAGGTCATATCAATAAGAACAGGATAAACAGGTTGGCTCAAAAGGAATTCTTGAACTTGATGATTGTGAATCACTTCCAACCTATGAGTCTTGTCTTCTTGGAAAGATGACAAGTCACTTTTACTGGAAAAGGTGAGCGAGCCAGTGAACTCTTGGGTTGGTACATTCTGATGTATGTGGACCTATGAGCTCAAGTGCAAGAGGTGGATATTTCTACTTCATAACCTTCAAAGACAATCTATCGAGGTATGGGTATGTCTACTTAATGAAGATAAGTCGGAGTCGTTTGAAATGTTTAAACTATTCCAAATGAGGTAGAAAAACAAACTGGAAAGTATATTAAAATTCTTCGACCTGATCGAGGAGGTGAATACCTTTCCAATGAGTTTTTGACGTATCTAGGGAGAATGGATTCTCTCTCAGTGGATCCTCCTGGAACACCACAGCATAATGGTGTGTCTGAAAGGAGAATCGGACCTTATTGGATATGGTTCGATCCATGATGGGTTTGTGGTCTGCCGATTCCCTCTAGAGATATGCGATCGAATCGACTTGTTACCTTCTAAATAGAGTTTCGAGTAAGTCTGTAGCCAAAACGCCATATGAGATATGGATAGGACGTAAGTCAGTACTCTCGCACCTTAGGATTTGGGGGTGTCGACTTATGTTAAACGTTTAATTACAGACAAGCTTGGACCTAGGTCTGACAAGTGTAATTTTATAGGATACCCAAAAGAGACCAAAGGTATTATTTCTACCTTGTGATGAGCAAAAGTGTTTGTCAGCCTTAAGGCAATCTTTTTAGAAAAGGAGTTCCTTAATGAAGGAACTGTTGCCTCTAAGGTCGAACTTGACGAAGTTCGACAGGTAAAAAATCCGACACATGTTACTGAACCTGAACCGGATTTGATTAGATCAGATCTGGAGCCCATTGATTATGCACCCTTAAGCGGTCTGGTAGAGTACCACATCAACCGGACATATACTATGGTTTCTTGGTCTGGGATGGCGATCCTGTCGAACTTGATGAAAACGATGAGGATCCGATCACCTATATGGATCAATGCAGAGACCTGACTCTGAGAAATGGCTAGAGGCCATGAAATCCGAAATGGAGTCCATGAAGATCAACGATGTGTGGACATTGGTTGACTCACCCGAAGGAGTGAAACCCATAGGGTGTAAGTGGATCTTCAAGAGGAAGAGGGGTGCAGACGGAAAGGTGGAGACCTATAAAGCCCGTCTGGTTGTCAAGGGATATCATCAACGTTATGGTATAGACTATGATGAGACTTTTCTCCTGTGGCAATACTCAAATCCATTCGATTATGCTTGCGATAGCTACCATCTAGACTATGAAATCTGGCAGATGGATGTGAAGACAGCTTTCCTAAACGGAGAGTTGGACGAAGAGGTATATATGATACAACCTGAAGGGTTCACATCCACAGATGAGTCTAAGGTATGCAAGCTACAAAGGTCCATTTATGGACTTAAGCAGGCATCTCGGAGTTGGAACATACGTTTTGATAGGACAATCAAAACGTATGGCTTTGTTAAGAACGGAGAAGAGCCCTGCATTTATAAGTGGGCTAATGGTCCAGTAGTAGTATTTCTTGTATTGTATGTGGATGACATTCTCTTAATCGGGAATGATGTCCCTGCATTACAGGGAATAAAGATTTGGCTATCATCACAGTTCTCCATGAAGGATCTGGGAGAAGCTTCCTACATCCTAGGGATGAGGATCTATAGGGATAGATCCAAAAGGTTGCTTGGCTTATCCCAGTCCATGTACATTGATACAATGCTGAAAAAATTCAGCATGGAGAATTCCAAGAAAGGCTATCTACCAATAGGCCATGGAATTTCTCTCTCGAAAAGGGATTGTCCGATAACACCTCAAGAGAGAGAGCATATGGGTAGGATTCTATATGCTTCGATAGTGGGATCTATCATGTACGCCATGACATGTACATGACCAGATGTGGCATACTCACTAGGGGTAGTGAGTAGATACCAATCTGATCCAGGGGAGAATCACTGGAAGGTTGTTAAAACCATCCTGAAGTATTTAAGAAATACTAAAGACCAGTGGTTTGTATATGGTGAATCGGACTTGAGACTTATAGGGTTTACAGACTCTAGTTTCCAGTCTGATCCGATGACAGCAAGAGTGTGTTAGGATTTATTTTTACCCTTAATGGTGGGGCTGTCTGCTGGAAGAGTTTCAAGCAGCACACTGTGGCTGATTCAGTATGCGAGGCAGAGTATATTGCTGCATCAGATGCTGTCAAAGAAGCGGTGTGGCTGAGAAAATTCATCACCGAGCTCGGAGTAGCACCCTCCCTTGTTGGTCCAGTTTTGCTCTACTGTGACAGCTCTGGAGCCATTGCTCAGGCGAAGGAACCGAAGGCACACCAGCGGACGAAGCATATTTTGCGCCGCTACCATCTCATCCGAAAGATCGTGGATCGAGGTAATGTCGACCTTAAGAAGATCGACGGGAAGGAGAACCTGACCGACCCATTCACTAAAGCCATTGCGGTGAAGGAGTTCAACGACTACAAGTCGAAGATGGGTATTAGATACTGCACCGATTGACTTTAGGCCAAGTGGGAGATTGTTGGGAATAGTATCCCAAAGCCAATCGTCAGCCTGTTGACGGTTGTGCTCCTTTTGTATTAGTACATGAATTATAAATAAATAAAAGTTATTTTGGCATTTTTTCATCACAAATATTTCATCTTCTAATGAACTCCTGTGTTGTGGTGAAGTCCTTAGGACTATTTAGACTCAACAAAAGAGGATTTATCGCTTAGTCCTTAAACCTGTTCACGACCAAATGATACATTGTTACCAAGGACGACAACGTTTATCGAGCATAGGTCGTTGTGTGTCATATGGGTTGGTTGTCCTCATAACCAAGGAGTGTGGAGACATTGGTATGGCATACAGGTGAGATGTAACGATACATCTGCACTGAACGTGACCGACTCTGAAGCTATTTCTGCTGTCAAGATTTGCTCCGATGGGATATGGGTATAAATGTCCCTCCGACCTGAGATCGCCACGGTGACTTGCAAGCAACTTACTGCACTTAGGCACTGGACTACCTGAATTTCTAATTCAGTGACGGAAGGCTGCTGGGTGTAGTCAAGTACTTGACTTATCGGTGCGTGTGTCAAGATGGGATTGACCACTCCAGTTTAGGAGCTGTGTACAGTCGTGTTTCAATTTAGCAAAACCTTGGCCAGGGTAGTCCTAGTGAGGAGTCACAGGACTAATTAAGTTGAGCACGATTCGGATGATCTCATCAGGGTTGACAGTTTAACCCTGAGTCGTCCTAAACACAGGGGTCAAAAGGGATGAATTATACGGTAACCATATTCACGTAGGTTCTGAATGTTGCGATTACGACTATTCGACCTATTCAGTCGTCGGGTACCATTGCTAAATGGTCACTTCGATTAGTACAGGAATTGGTTCCTGTGCTACCGGCTTAGGTTCGAACCTGTGGGGTCACACACATTAGAGGTTCCTTTATGATCTGATGGCTGATTATGAGTCTTATATGTCTGGGACTCTATGATTGAGAATTAGGATTCTCTGATCATGAGTTCCACACATTTTGGGTACCGGGGTCAAAATTTTGAATTTCAAATTTTGAATTTGAAATTTGAACTCTTCGATCAAGATTTTATATTGATGGACTTTGATACCCGATTGCCCATCGGATTTGGACTCAATAATTATGAGAGGTTTTATTAGTGATTTGACCGCTAACTAACTCAATTTGATTGAGTAATTATTTTTGGATCAAGTCCAATTGAATTGGATTCAGTTGGGTTTGACCCGATTAGGTTAAGAGTTGACCTAATCATCGAGATGGTTTGGTCCCTGATTTGATCAGGGGTTGGGCTTAGTCAATTTCTAATTTGATTAAGATTTTATTGAGCCTAATTAAGCCTAATTAAGATGGGTTTAATTTAGTCTAATTGTGCTTAACCTATTTTGATTAGGTTGGTTCAATTAAGATCAAACCACCATTTGAATTTGAATCCCTGCACCATCTTAAATCCTTGCGCCCATTTGAATTCATGAGAAGAAACTTCTCGTGAATTTTCTTCCACGCAAAGCTCTCTCACGCCCACTTTTGTGCACCATATGGATGGATAAAGCTGATTAGTTAACCATTCAAATTCAAAGCGTGTTTGAATTTGAATGGATAACTTATCTTTTTTGCCTTCAAGCTTATCCATCTTGTGCGTCACATAATTCACACGAGAAAGAGTTTCTCATGGAACCTTTCCACGCATAAAGAGTCCACGCCCTTCTCTTCTCACGCTACAAGTGGATAGGGATGAGTTGGTTTTCATTTGAATTCAAATTTGATTTGAATTCAAATGTGTAACCACTTGTCTTTATCCTCTCACTCGGATAAGACACGTTTTGAACTGTTTTAAAAGAGATAGGGAGTTGGAGCGTGCGTAAAAAAAATTCTGAAAAAGAAAGTGGGGCGTGAGGAAGCCTTGTGCGTGAGGTGAAGGTCCAAAACCTTTCGAGACAAAAAGAAAAAAAGAAAGAAAATTGGGCGCAGGGTTTTTGGTGTGCACCCTAAAGTTTCTACTTAGGGTTCGGGAAGTGAGATTGGTGTGCCACGAGTGTCGTGAGTCCACTAAATTTCAGAAAGAGATCCATCAGCCTCTCAATCAATCATGCAGACGATCTGGAGCATCCGAAGAGTCGGCACACATCGATCGAAGGAGTTCGATCAACATCAACCATCAAAAGGGTGAAATCACGAACTAGCATTCGTGAGGAGCCGATCAGACGGGAGCTTCGTGTGGACGATCCGCAGAGGCCAGACACTACTGTGGCTGCGACGTGACGATCAGAGCCCTCCGACGGTGATCAGTTTGCGGTGATCGACTACCCGCAAAAGGTGATGTGTTCTGAACACAGTACAGTAAAAAGTTTACTGTTTCAAATTTGAATTTCAAATTTAAATGCATGCTGTTATATCATATTTAGATCCTAGTATAGGGTTAATTAGTATTAATTAATGAGATTAATTAATAATTCTGCTGTAAAATAGTAATTTTGAAAAAGTTTTAAAATTATCATTTTGCCCCTGCACTGAATTTTGCTGCACATGAGTCATGAGCTCCTCCGCGATCTTCAATGCTGTATTTCGATGCCCCCACCACCCTGGCACCCTCTCTCCCCGACCCGATGCCTGCATCCCAGCCCCCTGCGAGCTCCTCTATGCTCCCTAGCGCTCGTATCCCGACCCTCCTCCTCCACCACTCCCTGGCGAGCTCCTCCTCCCTGGCACTGCGATCCCATCCCCCTGTTCTCCCCCCTTTCCCTTGCTCCCCCGTGAGGTCCTCCGCCCCGATGCTCGCACCCCGATCCCCGTGGCTTTCCTTACGGGCGCATGCACCCCATCCATCACCCCCCATTCCGATGCCTACACCCCACCCCTCCCTCCACACCCTTTCCCCATGACGCCCCCCACGGCCCACGGCCATCGTGCTCACATCCTCCTGCCCCCCCACTCTCCGACGGGCTCCCTTTGCAGGGTTTTTCTTTTTTTTTTTTTTAGAATTTAGGTGGGTTGGCCCGTTTAACCCGCAGCCCATGGCGGGTGGGTTGGATTGGGGTCTTTCCAACACGTCAATTAAACTGGCTAGCCCGCCCCACCCCATCTAAAGGTGGGTTAGAGTTGGTCGGGGCAGGTCGGGATGGGTCAGCCCGTCTTGACAGTTCTATCAGTAATATTTTTTGTACTAGGATGTCATAATTTTAACCTACAATATCATAATTTTGATCCATGGTTCATAATTCTGCATTCGAAGATCTTTTTTGTGTCAGGATGTCATAATTTTATCCTACAATATCATAATTTTGATCTATGATTTCATAATTCTACGTTCAGATATATTTCTTATGCCAAGATGTCATAATTTTAACACATAATATTATAATTTTAATACAGAATATTATAATTCTGCATTCGATGATATTTTCTGTGTCAAAATATCATAATTTTAATCTACAATATCATAATTTTGATTCAAGATTCATAATTCTGTGTTTGGAGATCTTTCTATGCTAAGATGCCATAATTTTAACCTACAATATCATAATTTTGATTCAGAATTCGTAATGTTCAACCAAACTTCAAAATAATAAGAACATTACATTTTGGAGGAAAATGATATTTTTGTTATATTTAGTTTGAAAAGTAGAATGTGACGTGTATTAAATATATTCAGTGATGGAATAATATACTATCTTTATTTTTTTAATACCTTTAAATATCCCATTACGTCATACCACGAGAGCACTATGAGGATCAATCGAATAACGCAGTGCGCTCCACGTCAGATTTTTTATATTGCGAGCGATGTACAAAGAATTTCGCTAAAGCATGATGCCTGCCGCGTGGCAAAAAGCATAGATTAGGTCCGGCTGCGGCACCCCAGGTCTAAACCTCGATAGGAATCCACCCAAAAAGCTTTGGGCTTGAGCCCAAGCAGACTCATCTCCATCAAGATACTAGTTTTTAATCAATATTAGGCACTTGCCAACACAATATAATTTGAGATTAACAACCAGTCGCATGCAATGCATGTTCAAAAAAAAAAAACAAGGTTAATATGATTTGACACCAGCAACCAGACATATGCAATTTATATCTTGAAAAACATAGTTAGTTTTAAGAATTAATGGATAAGAGAAATAAAATGTATGGATATTGTTTTCGTTGATGTTTTAGTTTTCAATTTTTTTCAAAAAGGTTTAACATGTTGGAAATATGGCTGGAGATGGATACAGATTTTTTAGAAAAAAATAAAGTTAAAATAGTTTGGAATATCTAAGAAAGTCTAAAAAATACACAGAGTTGTGCATGGCTTGCCCATAACTTATTAACTGTATATTTCTGCAAATATTTATGAAGAAAAATGCTGATCATATACTTTAGAATCTAAATAGCATATTTCTTCCTTATTCGATAGCACACATATTTGAATGCCATAATATTGCGAAGTATAATTAACATCAATCTCCTCAAAAATCAATCTTCTTTTGCCCTTCAGGAGAGAAGGATTCACGTTCCTTCTCACACATCTGCAATTAGACCATCACTTTGAGATCTATACAGACGGATGAAAGATGGGCACGAAGAAAAATAGATTCTTCTTTAATGCAACCATGTTCCATCTTCTTTTGTAGATTTTCTGATATTGCTCCATGAATTAAGATTTTATAAGTCTATCGTCTAAATCTTAAATAAATTTAAATAATTTATATAAATTAATTATACAAAAGTCAAGATTTGATTTTATGATTTTGATAATATTGGCATTATTTGAAAATATTTGCTTTTTTTTTTTTTTAATTTTATGAGTTAAATTCCAAGATCCTTCCAACTCCGGCTCTTTCCGTAACGCGAAGTTGGGCTAATGCCCAAGATCATCCGGGACAACTGCCTTTCAGAAACCGAATCAAGAAACCCACCCATTCGGACTTCTGAATAGACGGAAGCAAGGAAGCTCTACTTCAACGTGGGACCCGCATCATAGCACTTACTCGTCAGGCTCTGGTTGGTCAATAAGTAGTACCGCGTTATAATGTGGAGGCATCGCTGGTGGAATCCTAATCAAATTCGAACCCTATCCTGGTCGTGAGTTCAACCGACGTGACGGCGGTTCGCAAGGCATAGCTTCCAAGCGGGGATCATTGACCTTCTTTGGCGATCCCGACCATTGGATCATATATTAAACGGACGTCTATGCACTTCGGACTTCCCCGTATCTACTAATGCACAGCTTTTGAAGTGATCATTGTGCGATCCGACGGTGGATTCGCAGAAGGAAGGTGAAACCCTTCTTTCGCGCGAATTCTACAACGCTATCCTTCCAAGCGACGCAAGACGGATAGAATAAACTTCGGAAGTAAACTAAAGACGGCAAATCCTCTTTTACCTAAATTCCTAGTACGACTAGGTCTAATTCTCTCCCCTAAGTGTCCAACTCTCTTCCTATATAATCTTGCATTGCTTCTGATTTGTTAAAATTTCCATCATGTCGAACGTGCCCACATCTCTTTGTGAGTCCTCTCTCACCCTTTTCCTGTTCGCAATATCGAGTTCTGATCCGTGGCCCTTCTCTTCAGTCCCGTAAGTCCTCTCTCCCAAGCTTCTAGTTTTCTTCTTGTTGTGTTCCTTGTTTCCTCTTCTGTTGATGAAGTCCGAAGACAAGGATCACCACCACCACCCCCACCACCGCCATAACCGGTTGTTTAACTTCCACCTCCACATGCGACACGAGAAGGGGGCTTCGTCACCCAAGGGGTTGATGGGAATAAGGGTGGGAATGGAAGGGGAGGAAGAGCAGCAGCGATTCATGGTGCCGGTGGAGTATTTGAAACATCCGCTCTTCGTGGGGCTTCTCAACGAGGCCGAGAGGGAGTATGGGTTTGACCAACCGGCGGCGATCACCATCCCGTGCCGTGTCGACTACTTCCGCTACGTCCTGAGCATCATCGACCGTGATAGTAGTGCCGGTCAAACCCATCATCGCCAACACCACCGCTTGGCCCATTGCGCTGGTTGTTTTAGGGCGTGATGGCAAAACATAGAACAAAAGATCAGTTATTATTATTATTATTATTATTGGTTTGAAAATTGAGGATGGTTCTGATGACCATATGCTATGAATACTTGGTGAATGATGTGTTATTTTTTTATTTTCTCTTTTTCTTTTATTTTCCTTCTTCTTTTGTGATCTATCCAACCCCGGAGGTGAAAGTTTGGGCAGACTTTTTTTTTTTTTTTGTGAAATTAATTGGCATCGTAAATTCAAGATATTGAAATCTCGGCCCACATGGTGAATAAATTTTTCTTATAACATATTTAACATATCTTAAATTCAAGATATTGAAATCTCGGCCCACCATCCAATTTACCCATAATTAACACACACATATGTATAAGTTCTAGCTCGAGGGCCTAAGTAGTGGCTGATTTATCTTATGTTTGGTTAGGAACATAAGAGAAAAGATGGATGAAATTGGAAGGATGGATGATTTCCATTCATTGTTTGATTTAAAAAATTTTAGAGAGAATGGATGAAAAAGATGGATAAATTTATGAGAAATAAATTATTCTAATGACAAAATTATCCCATAAAAATATTTTAATAAATCTAATAACATTCACCTCAAATATCCTTTCCATTCTCTTTATCTTTCTTTCTCTTCAGATCCTATCATTTCCTTCTCTTTAGCATCCTGTCACGCTTAGTTTTTATTTTTTTTATCTAATATTATTTTTATTATTTATCTGTATGGTGATAGTTGGTGGATTTTTTTTTTTTTTGTTTTGGATTTTTATGGATTATAATAAAACAACGTAGTGCAAACAGAGGATATGCGTTGGGTGGTGGGGGCGCATGGGTGATGCAAAACAGAGAATGGGAGGACGGGCGCGGGGCAGAGAAGATGGTTTTCTATGGACTCAAAACAGAATGGGTGGTTTTCTTAAACAGAAAAAAATGTGGGTTGGGGTGGGAGCGCCGTGTTTAGTTATCTATTCATACAAAAATATAATTAAATATTTAAATTAAATAATATATTAATTATTATTTATGTAATTATTTTTTATAATTAATTTATAAAATTATTTATTAAAAAAATAAATTAAAATTAAATATCTATATTTTTTATATAATTATAAATTATATAGATTTTAAATATATATATTATCATATTTTTTTAGTATAAATAATATTATAAATAAATAATAATAATACTTTCTTATCAAAGGATAGTTTAGCAAAAATATCATCTATCCCTCTTCTATTCCTTTTATTCTTATCCATCTTTCTATATTTATCGAACAAATAGGAGGATGAAATGGATCTTCCATCCTCCTCTCTCCCATCCATTCATTCTTTCTCATACTCATTCCTTCAATCTATCCTCCATACCAAACAGAGATTAGAGACGATTGCAGATCAATTAATAAAGCTTCTAAATGTTGCATTATATATATATATATAAAGTTCTAGCTTGAGAGGCTAAATAGTGATTGATTTAGTGCAGATCAATAAAACCTATGGCAAGTATTATTAAAGTTAGGCTCGATGTGCACCATAGTCCATATCAGTCATGAGAGCTCCTTGTTGGAAGAGGTTGTGGAGGATATGATAAATTGAGTAGAACCAAGTTATAAATGGACCTCTCTCTTTTCAAGTACGAGCCGAACATGACCCTTTTTTTTTATTATTTTTTTATTTTTATTGCGTGTGTGAGTATGGAGGGGGGGGGGGGGGGGGGGGTGTGCATTATGAGGTTGAGTGGGAGAGATGGTCACGGTCTATATCTACTGATAAAAGATGTGCCATATGGTTATTAGTTTAGATTGCTCCTTCTCTTAATAGCTCAAGCTTTAAACTATTAGTCCGTGACACATTTTGTCCAAATAAAATACGTAAGGCACATGGACCGTATCCATTACTTGCCAAATTAGTTGAAATCTAAAATAGACTTTAGTCTCATTGGGTCAAGTGGTGGGACTCTCAAATCGGATAGTTATTACACAATATTTGGTTTCTTTGATGAGAAACTAATATGTAAAAACATTTAATTAAAATTTGATTTATCCCTTCTTTCCAATTTGACCCAACCCAAACTTCATCTAGCTTGTAAGTACATAATATTTTTGCATTGCAATAAATCTTACATATTTATACTACCATTTCCATCAAAACAACTGTTTTATTTTGTTACAATCCATCAAGCTGTCATCGTTGCGATCGAATCATGATTGTCCACTAATTGCTTAATTATTACATAAATATGGAGAAGGCCAATGCCATTCTTCAAAATTGTAAACAAAATATGATTATACATGTATTGTAAAAGATTTTGTTATGCATCTATGAATATGAATATAAAAATTGTTGATATCAATAAAAATATAAAATGTGAAAATTGTAAACAGACCCTAAGTATTGATATCACCTTGAAAAATGGGGAGGGGGATCCATCATTCATCCTCTTGTTTTACTATCCTGCCTTTTATCCAACCTTGGGGATCATACACACTTTGGCATTCTCATAATCTCTATTATGTCCAGTGTTTACATCGAGCCAATATTCGCAGCAATCACATCTGAGCCCTTCATAATATTTTACTGACATGCTTTTGGGCTTGTTCGGCGCCATTATTATCTTTTTGTTTTTATTTCTCTTCAACTTAGTAAAATACCATGTGGAAAAATTGATACCAAACTTATGCTATTCCTTATCAAAAAAAAACTTATACTGTTCCAACTTCTGCAATTGCTTGTTTCTAAAAGTAAAAAGATTCTTTGCTTCCAAAACGTTGAAAATTTTCAGAACATAATTTGGAAAAATATCAAGATTTCATCATTAGGGGCTGGTCCAGCATAATTTCCTTCTTAGTCTTCTGAAAACAAAAACAGAAAATGAAAGCAACAACAAAGGGGCCTTAGTGTTTCATGACTCTGAAAATTTATCCAGCAAATGACATTCCAGGCCAATCCAAAATATTTGCATGAGGTACGTCATGTTGATGCAAGGGAAGCCATTGTTGATGCAATGGCTTTTGGAACCTATATAACTTGTCTCGAGCTGCAATGACATTGTAGCATGAGGAAGATGGACATATGATGACAAACTAGAGTGGAATCTAATAGGTTGCATGAACCAAACTCCTGTTTCAGAGGAGACTATTGGATATGCTCAAAGCTGCAAGTTTTGCCCATCCACCTCCTGATGCGTTCAAATCATGTCTCAGATGTTTCAGAACCTCTCCTATTCCATACTCTGAAACAATTGCTGCAACATATATGCGACAGGGAGTTTGAATGTACTTTTAAGCTCACCAATTCAATAAAGCCTAAGCCTCAAATCCCAATGCTCCATCTCTGTTCTCTCGTTCACTAGCAGGAAATCTGATAAAAGGGGGAAAGCCGTTTGACATGGTTAAGAGGGACCAAGAGGATCTAAGTTATGGAGTCCATGAGTGTGTCATAAAGAGATATGGAGTATGCATGTGTTTATATTTGCATGCATGTGTCTTTTCTCACATGCTGCATAGCATTCATCTCTGTCGGAGATACAACAACCTGTTTCCCCATTAACGCAAAGATTGCACCCTTAGATATCTGATCAGGGAAAAAAATAGTTGCACATTTTTACATCAGAAGCAGCAAATATGAATGCCGGCAAGAATAGAAACATTAAACAAATTTATTTTTTAATTAATTTTGATTTAATTTGCTGTATAAATGTTCTATTTTCTATTCATCAGAATAAATAAGAGTGGCAATTTATAATTCATCCCGTCACTCGGTCTCCTAAATAATAGGTTTAGATTTGACATAAACAGATTTTGGTCATTAATAAGTGAATCCATTTAGACTTGTTTATTAAATGAGTTGAGTTTAGATTTAGATATTTGACCTATTTAATCTGATTAATAATGAGTATGATTATAATTTGATTTATTTAATTTATTTAAAATTTATTTAATATATTTTTGATTTATTTAATTTGATCTATTTAATTAATTTTATTTATTTAATAAATAAATTATATTAATCAGATCAAATTAATTATTTAATAAACACATCAAATTTAGATATAAATTTATGATCCATCTGATACAATTTGGATTGATAAATATCCGATTCAATTCGTATCTGATTTGATCTAATCCGACTGCCATCTTAAACAAGATTTAGGAACATCGAAGGCTTCACAACTTTTTTTTTTTTTTCTTTCTTTTAAAAGCAAATTCCATTTTTCCATCTTAGTCGCAATAATTGGAGATATCGTTTTATCCCAATTTTGGCTATTAACCGAGATGGCCGAGGTGCTCTGTTTCAACTCCATCAGGTGGCCCACGTGAGTCATCCCAGGCTTTCGAGAACGAGGGGGGTACGATGCACTTGGGCTTCCCGAAGGACAGAAAAAAAAACGCTTCATCCCTGATGCTGACACGTGTCCTATCATGAAATATAGATGGGACCCGCAGCCCTCTTCCAATTGCCAGCTCCTTTACCGTCCATGTATCATTCTTTGGTTGGTCAGGTAGCGGTTATCGCGTCGCAAGGACGTGGCCGTTGGATAAAGCCACCAGCACAGGCTGAAATGAATCCTAATCAAATCACAATTGGATCCCCAGTTGTGAACGCAAACCATATGGCGGTTTTGGAGGGCCGCGATGAATTACGGATTTTTAAAACGCTATGAAATCCAAGGCGGCAAAGTCTATCTCCTACCCAAGTAAGTACGTCTACATCATTATTTCTTTTGTTTCCTTCTTCCACCCCTTCGCTCTACCCA